>NC_092237.1:41225473-41315473 GCF_036320965.1 Panulirus ornatus
ACGCCTCTCTCTTCTATTTCACTAACAATCTTGCTTCTTCATCCCACCACTCACTACCCTTTCTAATCTGCACACCTCCCACGCTTCTCATACCACAAGCATGTTTTGCCCAAGCCATCACTGCTTCCCTGAATACAACCCATTCCTCCCCCCCTCCCCTTACGTCTCTTCCCTGATTATCTTTCTTTCCTTATGATGCTTATGTTTATAAACTAATACATTGTTAACAATTATAGAGAGGATTATCATGTATATTCACGCCTAACATGTGCCAATATAGACATGAGAACATGAGTTCAGAGATGCTTCCTTGACAGTGACAATTATTTCAGATACCTCGGGTCCTATCATGCCTGACATTCTGCCCAGACTAGTGAAGAACGCCGATTTAACAAGAGCATTTCGGTCGTTCAAAGCCGGTGATCCTCACTTGTCTTTGACTACAGAAACTTATGGAAATACCCCAGCGTCTGATATGTTACGACAGCTGCAGAAGTTGCTGATATGGATTTGAATATCTTCTAGTGTGTGAAATAAGGGTAAAGGAAGCCTTTTTAGACTGTCGATACCTCTGTGTACGTGACATAAGTTCATCAGATTTCATTTCCATTTTCTTTTCTTGATATCAAACTCTGGTGTCAGCTCAGTTTTTCTGGGGAGGCTATATGATTTATGCAGGAAGCCAATATGAATGGTAACCCTACTCAGTGTTTCTCATACTTTCTCATAAATTATACGTTGTTAAGGTGCATATATCAAGTTCCCTAAACCCACTACCGTACCTTATGGTCACGCTGTATGGCAAGAGCCACTATGTTCTCTCTCAACCTTGTTATTACATCTAAATGAAAGCTGTGTAGTTCATGGTACGACTAATCCTTTATCGTTTTAAAGATCTTCAAAGAATGTTTCCCGGACACCAAATCAGTGTCCAGTCTGTTGATCCCATACACACGTTCACGCAGGCTTTCACCGTTCTAATTGTAAATATTCGAAAAGTGTTTCGCATATTAGGAAAACATAACAGCATCTACTACCCTTCATTTTCCCTCACCATTTGAAATGGTGTTTAAATCAGTGGTCTAACAATGTCAACGTCGACCAGGTTGACAGTAGAGCTAAATATGCAGTCATACCCGTATTATTTTCATCCTCTTCAGCAGCAGCACAACAGCTATACAATAGCCAAAGTTTATCAGCTTCATTTACATAATGAAATGAAATTGCCTGGCGTTGTGGCGAGTAAAATAGAATAAAAGAAAAAAAATATCTTTTTGCATTTTTGTTAGCTTTTAGGCTGCACCAGGAATATACACCTGTTTGCTCTCTTCCTTTACAAGAAGATTAAGTAGTTCTGCAACTTTAGTTCTATGATTCAACCGACCGATTTTACGCAATGTATCTCAAAGCTTTGTTCTCGTTAGTTCTGGTAAATCAATAAATCATTCCCGTGTCTGAACTGGAGCACTGACAGAAGAGACGATCAACGTCTGGTTTTTCAAACACTCAAATAAAACTGAATAATAAGCTTGATGACATATTATTTACCTCATCATCTTTACCTTACGTTCAATGTGTGCTGATATTTGGCCGGCTACATGACGTAAAGTGGACCTGCTTGTAGAACTGCCTTACCTCCGGCAAATGCCAAACTTTGTGACTTCTATTACTTGCAGCATTCCTGGAGATTGTGTAGACCTAGTGCTTTGCATTCCATTGTCCACAATCCTAGTAACAGCACCATATCTTCTGGTTTATGAGATAGATACAATGTCATGATAGATGAAATAGGTCATGATGGATACAATATGTCATGATAGATACAACATGTCATGATAGATACAACATATCATGATAGATACAACATGTCATGATAGATACAATATGTCATGATAGATACATGTCATGATAGATACAACATGTCATGATAGATACAACATGTCATGATAGATACAACATGTCATGATAGATACAACATGTCATGATGGATACAATATGTCATGATAGATACAACATGTCATGATAGATACAACATATCATGATAGATACAACATGTCATGATAGATACAATATGTCATGATAGATACATGTCATGATAGATACAACATGTCATGATAGATACAACATGTCATGATAGATACATGTCATGATGGATACAATATGTCATGATTGATACAATATGTCATAATATATACAATATGTCATGATAGATACATGTCATGATAGATACAACATGTCATGATAGATACAATATGTCATGATAGATACAACATCTCATAATAGATATAATATGTCATGATAGATACAATATGTCATGATAGATACAATATGTCATGATAGATAATAAGTCATCATAGATACAATATGTCATGATAGATACAATATGTCATGATAGATACAATACGTCATGATACAATACATTGTCATGATAGATACAACATATCACGACAGATATAATATGTCATGATAGATACATCTCATAATAGATACAATATGACATGATAGATACAATACGTCATGATACAATACAATGTCATGATAGATACAGCATATCACGATAGATATAATATGTCATGATAGATACATCTCATAATAGATACAATATGTCATGATAGAGACAACATCTCATAATAGATACAATATGGCATGATAGATACAATATGTCATGATAGATACAATAAGTCATGATAGATAATAAGTCATGATAGATACAATATGTCATGATACATACATGTCATGATACAATACAATGTCATGATAGATACAACATATCACGATAGATACAATATGTCATGATAGGTACATCTCATAACAGATACAATATGTCATGATAGATGCGATAATCATGATAGATGCAACATTTCATGATAGATGCAACATGTTATGATAGATACAATATGTCAAGATAGATACAATATATCATGATAGATACAATATCTCATAATAGATACAATATGTCATGATAGATACAATATGTCGTGATGGATACAATAAGTCATGATAGATACAATATGACATGATAGATACAACATGTCATGATAGATACAATATGTCATGATAGATACAGTATGTCATAATATATAAAATATGTCATGATAGATACATGTCATGATAGATACAACATGTCATGATAGATACAATATGTCATGATAGATACAATATGTCATAATATATACAATATGTCATGATAGATATTATATGTCATGATAGATACAGCATTTTATGATAGACACAATATGTCATGATAGACACAATATGTCATAATATATACAATATGTCATGATAGATACATGTCATGATAGATACAATATGTCATGAAAGATACAATATGTCATGATAGATACAATATGTCATAATAGTACATGTCGTGATAGATACAACATGTCATGATAGATACAAGATGTCATGATAGATACAATATGTCATGATAGATACATCTCATAATAGATGAAATATGTCATGATAGATACACTATGTCATGAGAGATACAGTATGTCATCATCGATACAATGTCATGATAGGTACATGTCATGATAGATACAATATGTCATGATAGATACAAAATCTCATAATAGATACAATATGTCATGATAGATACAATATTTCATGATAGATACAATATTTAATGATAGATACAACATGTCATGATAGATACAATATGTCATGATAGATATAATGTCATAATAGATACATGTCATGATAGATACAATAGGTTATGATAGATACAATGTCATGATAGATACATGTCATGATAGATACAATATGTCATGATAGATACAATATGTCATGATAGATACAACATCTCATAATAGATGAAATATGTCATGATAGATACAATAAATCATGATAGATACAAAATGTCATGATAGATACAATATGTCATAATATATAAAAATTGTCATGATAGATACATGTCATGATAGATACAATATGTCATGAGAGATACAATATGTCATGATAGATATAATATGTCATAATAAATACATGTCATGATAGATACAATATGTCATTACATATGCAACATGTCATAATAGATACAATATGTCATGATAGATACAACATGTCATGATAGATACAACATATCATGATAGATAAAATATGTCATGATAGATGGAACATGTCATGATAGATACAATATATCATGGTAGATACAATGTGTCATGATAGATACAATATGTCATAAGAGATGCAATATGTCATGAAAGATACAATATGTCATGATAGATACAATATGTCCTGATAGATCCAATATGTCTTGATAGAAACATGTCATGATAGATACAATACGTTATGATAGATACAACATGACTTGATAGATACAATATGTCACAATAGACACAATATATCATGATATATGCAATATGTCATGATAGATACAATGTGTCATGATAGATATATATAATGATAAATACAATAGGTCCTGATAGATACATGTCATGATAGATACAATATGTCATAATAGATACATGTCATGATAGATACAATATGTCATGATAGATACAATATGTCATAATAGATACAATATCTCATAATAGATGAAATATGTCATGTTAGATACAATATGTCATGATAGATACAATATGTTATGATAGATACACTGTCATGATAGATACATGTCATGATAGACACAATATGTCATGATAGATACAATACGTTATGATAGATACAATGTCATGATAGATACATGTCATGATAGATACAATATGTCATGAGAGATACAAATTCTCATAATAGATACAATATGTCATAATAGATAGATGCAATATGTAATGATAGATACAACATGTCATGATAGATACAATATGTCATGATAGATATGATATGTCATGACAGATACATGTCATGATAGATACATGTCATGATAGATACAATACGTCATAATAGATACAACATGTCATGATAGATACAATATATCAAGGTAGATACGATATGTCATGATAGATGCAACATGTCATGATAGATACAATACATCATGATAGATACAGTGTGTCATGATGGATACAATATGTCATGAGAGATACAATATGTCAAGATAGATACAATATGTCATGATAGATACAACATGTCATGATAGATGCAATATGTCTTGATAGATACAACATATCATGATAGATTCAATATGTCATGATAGATACAACATGTCATGATAGATACAATATCCCTGGGGATAGGGGAGAAAGAATACTTCCCACGCATTCCTCACGTGTCGTAAAAGGCGATTAGAGGAGACGGGAGCGGGGGGCCAGAAATCCTCCCCTCCTTCTATTTGAACTTTCTAAAATGGGAAACAGAAGAAGGAGTCACGTGGGGAATGCTCATCCTCCTCGAAGGCTCAGAGTGGGGTGTCTAAATCTGTGTGGATGTAACCAAGATGTCAAAAAAAAAAGGAGAGATAGGTAGTATGTTTGAGGAAAGGAACCTGGATGTTTTGGCTCTGAGTAAAACGAAGCTTAAGGGTAAAGGGGAAGAGTGGTTTAGGAATGTCTTGGGAGTAAAGTCAGGGGTTAGTGAGAGGACAAGAGCAAGGGAAGGGGTAGCACTACTCCTGAAACAGGAGTTGTGGGAGTATGTGATAGAATGTAAGAAAGTAAATTCTAGATTAATATGGGTAAAACTGAAAGTTGATAGAGAGAGATGGGTGATTATTGCTGCATATGCACCTGGGCATGAGAAGAAAGATCATGACAGGCAAGTGTTTTGGGAGCAGCTGATTGAGTGTGTTAGTGGTTTTGATGCACAAGAACGGGTTATAGTGATGGGGGATTTGAATGCAAAGGTGAGTAATGTGGCAGTTGAGGGAATAATTGGTATACATGGGGTGTTCAGTGTTGTAAATGGAAATGGTGAAGAGCTTGTAGATTTATGTGCTGAAAAAGGACTGGTGATTGGGAGTACCTGGTTTAAAAAGCGAAATATACATAATTATACGTATGTAAGTAGGAGAGATGGCAAGAGAGCGTTATTGGATTACGTGTTAATTGACAGGCGCGCGAAAGAGAGACTTTTAGATTTTAATGTGCTGAGAGGTGCAACTGGAGGGATGTCTGATCATTATCTTGTGGAGGCGAAGGTGAAGATTTGTAGGGGTTTTCAGAAAAGAAGATAGAATGTTCGGGTGAAGTGGGTGGTGAGAGTAAGCGAGCTTGGGAAGGAGACTTGTGTGAGGAAGTACCAGGAGAGACTGAGTACAGAATGGAGAAAGGTGAGAACAAAGGAGGTAAGGGGAGTGTGGGAGGAATGGAATGTATTTAGGGAAGCAGTGATGGCTTGCGCAAAAGATGCTTGTGGCATGAGAAGCGTGGGAGGTGGGTTAATTAGAAAGGGTAGTGAGTGGTGGGATGAAGAAGTAAGATTATCAGTGAAAGAGAAGAGAGAGGAATTTGGACGATTTTTGCAGGGAAAAAATGCAAGTGAGTGGGAGATGCATAAAAGAAAGAAGCAGGAGGTCAAGAGAAAGGTGCAAGAGGTGAAAAAGAGGGCAAATGAGAGTTGGGATGAGAGAGTATCATTAACTTTTAGGGAGAATAAAAAGATGTTCTAGAAGAAGGTAAATAAAGTGCGTAAGACAAGGGAGCAAATGGGAACTTCAGTGAAGGGGGCTAATGGGAAGGTGATAACAAGTAGTGGTGATGTGAGAAGGAGATGGAGTGAGTATTTTGGAGGTTTGTTGAATGTGTTTGATGATAGAGTGGCAGATATAGGGTGTTTTGGTCGAGGTGGTGCGCAAAGTGAGAAAGTTAGGGAAAATGATTTAGTAAACAGAGAAGAGGTAGTAAAAGCTTTGCGGAAGATGAAAGCCGGCAAGGCAGCAGGTTTGGATGACATTGCAGCGGAATCTATTAAAGAATGGGGTGACTGTATTGTTGACTGGTTGGTAAGGTTATTTAATGTATGTATGATTCATGGTGAGGTGCCTGAGGATTGGCGGAACGCTTGCATAGTGCCATTATACAAAGGCAAAGGGGATAAGAGTGAGTGCTCCAATTACAGAGGTATAAGTTTCTTGAGTATTCCTTGTAAATTATATGGGAGGGTATTGATTGATTGGGTGAAGGCATGTACAGAGCATCAGATTGGGGAAGAGCAGTGTGGTTTCAGAAGTGGTAGAGGATGAGTAGATCAGGTGTTTGCTTTGAGGAATGTATGTGAGAAATACTTAAAAAGCAATTGGATTTGTATGTAGTATTTATGGATCTGGAGAAGGCATATGATAGAGTTGATAGAGATGATCTGTGGAAGGTACTAAGAATATATGGTGTGGGAGGCAAGTTGTTAGAAGCAGTGAAAAGTTTTTATCGAGGATATAAGGCATGTGTACGGGTAGGAAGAGAGGAAAGTGATTGGTTCTCAGTGAATGTAGCTTTGCGGCAGGGGTGTGTGATGTCTCCATGGTTGTTTAATTTGTTTATGGATGAGGTTGTTAGGGAGGTGAATGCAAGAGTTTTGGAAAGAGGGGCAAGTATGAAGTCTGTTGGGGATGAGAGAGCATGGGAAGTGAGTCAGTTGTTGTTCGCTGATGATACAGCGCTGGTGGCTGATTCATGTGAGAAGCTCAGGGAAGCTGGTGACTGAGTTTGGTAAAGTGTGTGAAAGAAGAAAGTTAAGAGTAAATGTGAATAAGAGCAAGGTTATTAGATACTGTAGGGTTGAGGGTCAAGTAAATTGGGAGGTAAGTTTGAATGGAGAAAAACTGGAGGAAGTAAAGTGTTTTAGGTATCTGGGAGTGGATCTGGCAGCGGATGGAACCATGGAAGCGGAAGTGAATCATAGTGTGGGGCAGGGGGCGAAAATCCTGGGAGCCTTGTAGAATGTTTGGAAGTCGAGAACATTATCTCCGAAAGCAAAAATGGCTGTGTTTGAAGGAATAGTGGTTCCAAAAATGTTGTATGGTTGCGAGGCGTGGGCTATGGATAGAGTTGTGCGCACGAGGGTGGATGTGCTGGAAATGAGATGTTTGAGGACAATATGTGGTGTGAGGTGGTTTGATCGAGTAAGTAATGTAAGGGTAAGAGAGATGTGTGGAAATAAAAAGAGCGTGGTTGAGAGAGCAGAAGAGGGTGTTTTGAAATGGTTTGGGCACATGGAAAGAATGAGTGAGGAAAGATTGACCAAGAGGATATATGTGTCGGAGATGGAGGGAACGAGGAGAAGTGGGAGACCAAACTGATGGTGGAAAGATGGAGTGAAAAAGATTTTGAGTGATCGGGGCCTGAACATGCAGGAGGGTAAAAGGCGGGCAAGGAATAGAGTGAATTGGATCGATGTGGTATACCGGGGTCGACGTGCTGTCAGTGGATTGAATCAGGGCACGTGAAGCGTCTGGGGTAAACCATAGAAAGTTGTGTGGGGCCTGGATGTGGAAAGGGAGCAGTGGTTTCGGGCATTATTGCATGACAGCTAGAGACTGAGTGCGAACGAATGGGGCCTTTGTTGTCTTTTCCTAGCGCTACCTTGTACACATGAGGGGGGAGAGTGATGTTATTCCATGTGTAGCGAGGTGGCGATGGAATGAATAAAGACAGACAGTGTGAATTGTGTGCATGTATATATATGTATGTGTCTGTTTGTGTATATATATATGTGTACATTGAGATGTATGGGTATGTATATTTGCGTGTGTGGACGTGTATGTATATACATGTGTATGGTGGTGGGTTGGGCCATTTCTTTCGTCTGTTTCCTTGCGCTATCTCGCAAACGCGGGAGACAGCGACAAAGCAAAATGAATAAAATAAATAAAGATACAATATATCATAATAGATACAATATGTCATGATAGATACAATATGTCACGATATATACAACATATCATGATAAATACAATATGTCATGATAAATACAATATGTCATGATAGATCCATGTTATGATAGATACGCTATGTCATGATAGATACAATATTTCAT
This sequence comes from Panulirus ornatus, assembly GCF_036320965.1. Lineage (NCBI taxonomy): Eukaryota > Metazoa > Arthropoda > Malacostraca > Decapoda > Palinuridae > Panulirus > Panulirus ornatus. The sequence continues at coordinate 41,234,378 of NC_092237.1, forward strand.
AATAGATACAATATGTCATGATAAATACAATATGTCATGATAGATACAACACGTCTTGATAGATAAAATATGTCATGATAGATTCAACATGTCGTAATAGATACAATATGTCATAATGGATACAATATTCATGATAGATATAATATTTCATGATAGATACAACATGTCACGATAGATACAATATGTCATAATATATACAATATGTCATTTGACACAGCAAGTTTTATGTTAGGGATTCCTAGTCATTGTTGAGTTTAACGCTAATGTGAATCAGGTTGTGTGTTTATGCAGGTAGGGGCAACACTACCCAGATAATACATTGAGGAGTAAAGAGGTGGACATCCTAGCCTTAACTACATGGGCAGAGGGTAAGGCTATTCCACTAAGCCAAACGAATGGGTTGTGTGTTATATTTCCAAGGTCAATACTTTATAGCAATAGTCACAGGGTTTATGGTATACTCAGTGATGGTTGTTATGTTTGGTAACCAAGCAATCAAAACCTGTATTGCATATAGGGGTGATGAAGGCAGTTCTAGTGACGTCATAACACTGGTGGTTTCTGGTGTTGAAGGTAATGATAGTGAAGATACTGGTGGTTATTTGCTTTGGCTGATGTCGATAACGATGATGGTGACAGGGATAAGGGTGGTGAAGGGGGTTTTGGCATGCATGACAACGTTCAGTAATGGTAGTTTGACAATAAAGTTAGAACTGATTTTGATCATAATGATGACAGGTGAAGATTGGAAAGGTCATGGGATATGTTGGATGTATGGAGAGAATGAGTTAGGATAGATTGACAAAGAGGATATATGTGTTAGAGGTGGAGGGAACGAGGAGAAGCGGGAGACTATATTGGAGTTAGAAGGTGAAGGTGTGCATATATATATATATATATATATATATATATATATATATATATATATATATATATATATATATATATATATATATATATATATATATATATATATATATATATATATATACATATATATATATATATATATATATATATATATATATATATATATATATATATATATATATATATATATATATTTTTTTTTTTTTTTTCTTTTTGCTTTGTCGCTGTCTCCCGCGTTTGCGAGGAAGCGCAAGGAAACAGACGAAAGAAATGGCCCAACCCACCCCCATACACATGTATATACATACGTCCACACACGCAAATATACATACCTACACAGCTTTCCATGGTTTACCCCAGACGCTTCACATGCCTTGATTCAATCCACTGACAGCACGACAACCCCGGTATACCACATCGCTCCAATTCACTCTATTCCTTGCCCTCCTTTCACCCTCCTGTATGTTCAGGCCCCGATCACACAAAATCTTTTTCACTCCATCTTTCCACCTCCAATTTGGTCTCCCTCTTCTCCTCGTTCCCTCCACCTCCGACACATATATTCTCTTGGTCAATCTTTCCTCACTCATTCTCTCCATGTGCCCAAACCATTTCAAAACACCCTCTTCTGCTCTCTCAACCACGCTCTTTTTATTTCCACACATCTCTCTTACCCTTACGTTACTTACTCGATCAAACCACCTCACACCACACATTGTCCTCAAACATCTCATTTCCAGCACATCCATCCTCCTGCGCACAACTCTATCCATAGCCCACGCCTCGCAACCATACAACATTGTTGGAACCACTATTCCTTCAAACATACCCATTTTTGCTTTCCGAGATAATGTTCTCGACTTCCACACATTCTTCAAGGCTCCCAGAATTTTCGCCCCCTCCCCCACCCTATGATCCACTTCCGCTTCCATGGTTCCATCCGCTGCCAGATCCATTCCCAGATATCTAAAACACTTCACTTCCTCCAGTTTTTCTCCATTCAAACTCACCTCCCAATTGACTTGACCCTCAACCCTACTGTACCTAATTACCTTGCTCTTATTCACATTTACTCTTAACTTTCTTCTTTCGCACACTTTACCAAACTCAGTCACCAGCTTCTGCAGTTTCTCACATGAATCAGCCACCAGCGCTGTATCATCAGCGAACAACAACTGACTCACTTCCCAAGCTCTCTCATCCCCAACAGACTTCATACTTGCCCCTCTTTCCAAAACTCTTGCATTCACCTCCCTAACAACTCCATCCATAAACAAATTAAACAACCATGGAGACATCACACACCCCTGCCGCAAACCTACATTCACTGAGAACCAATCACTTTCCTCTCTTCCTACACGTACACATGCCTTACATCCTCGATAAAAACTTTTCACTGCTTCTAACAACTTGCCTCCCACACCATATATTCTTAATACCTTCCACAGAGCATCTCTATCAACTCTATCATATGCCTTCTCCAGATCCATAAATGCTACATACAAATCCATTTGCTTTTCTAAGTATTTCTCACATACATTCTTCAAAGCGAACACCTGATCCACACATCCTCTACCACTTCTGAAACCACACTGCTCTTCCCCAATCTGATGCTCTGTACATGCCTTCACCCTCTCAATCAATATCCTCCCATATAATTTACCAGGAATACTCAACAAACTTATACCTCTGTAATTTGAGCACTCACTCTTATCCCCTTTGCCTTTGTACAATGGCACTATGCACGCATTCCGCCAATCCTCAGGCACCTCACCATGAGTCATACATACATTAAATAACCTTACCAACCAGTCAACAATACAGTCACCCCCTTTTTTAATAAATTCCACTGCAATACCATCCAAACCTGCTGCCTTGCCGGCTTTCATCTTCCGCAAAGCTTTTACTACCTCTTCTCTGTTTACCAAATCATTTTCCCTAACCCTCTCACTTTGCACACCACCTCGACCAAAACACCCTATATCTGCCACTCTATCATCAAACACATTCAACAAACCTTCAAAATACTCACTCCATCTCCTTCTCACATCACCACTACTTGTTATCACCTCCCCATTTGCGCCCTTCACTGAAGTTCCTATTTGCTCCCTTGTCTTACGCACTTTATTTACCTCCTTCCAGAACATCTTTTTATTCTCCCTAAAATTTAATGATACTCTCTCACCCCAACTCTCATTTGCCCTTTTTTTCACCTCTTGCACATTTCTCTTGACCTCCTGTCTCTTTCTTTTATACATCTCCCACTCAATTGCATTTTTTCCCTGCAAAAATCGTCCAAATGCCTCTCTCTTCTCTTTCACTAATACTCTTACTTCTTCATCCCACCACTCACTATCCTTTCTAATCAACCCACCTCCCACTCTTCTCATGCCACAAGCATCTTTTGCGCAATCCATCACTGATTCCCTAAATACATACCATTCCTCCCCCACTCCCCTTACTTCCATTGTTCTCACCTTTTTCCATTCTGTACTCTGTCTCTCCTGGTACTTCCTCACACAAGTCTCCTTCCCAAGCTCACTTACTCTCACCACCCTCTTCACCCCAACATTCACTCTTCTTTTCTGAAAACCCATGCAAATCTTCACCTTAGCCTCCACAAGATAATGATCAGACATCCCTCCAGTTGCACCTCTCAGCACATTAACATCCAAAAGTCTCTCTTTCGCGCGCCTGTCAATTAACACGTAATCCAATAACGCTCTCTGGCCATCTCTCCTACTTACATAAGTATACTTATGTATATCTCGTTTTTTAAAAACAGGTATTCCCAATCATCAGTCCTTTCTCAGCACATAAATCTACAAGCTCTTCACCATTTCCATTTACAACACTGAACACCCCATGTATACCAATTATTCCCTCAACTGCCACATTACTCACCTTTGCATTCAAATCACCCATCACTATAACCCGGTCTCGTGCATCAAAACCACTAACACACTCATTCATCTGCTCCCAAAACATATTCCTATGAGTCCACGGGGAAAATGAAACACGAAAAGTTCCCAGGTGCACGTTCGAGTAATAATCACATCATCAGGGGAGATACAAGAGAGAAATGTAACAGTCAGTTGATACACATCAAAGAGACGAAGCTAGGACGCCATTTGGTAAACATTTGATTGTCAAAAACGGCGTCCTAGCTTCGTCTCTTCGATGTATATTAACTGACTGTTACATTTCTCTCTTGTGTCTCCCCTGATGATGTGATTATTACACGAAAGTGCACTTGGTAACTTTTCGTGTTTCATTTTCCCCGTGGACTCATAGGAATATCTTGATCAAGCGCAAAATTGTGATCTTTTCCAATATATATATATATATATATATATATATATATATATATATATATATATATATATATATATATATATATATATATATATATATATATATATATATATATATATATATATATATATATATATATATATATATATATATATATTCCTGGGGATAGGGAAGAAAGAATACTTCCCACGTATTCCCTGCGTGTCGTAGAAGGCGAATAAAAGGGGAGGGAGCGGGCGGCTGGAAATCCTCCACTCTTGTTTTTTTTTTTTAATTTTCCAAAAAAAGGAACAGAGAAGGGGGCCAGGTGAGGATGTTCCCACAGCGGCCCATTCCTCTGTTCTTAACGCTACCTTGCTGATGCAGGAAATGGCGAATAGTTTGAAAAAAAAAAAAAAAAAAAATATATATATATATATATATATATATATATATATATATATTTTTTTTTTTTTTTTTATACTTTGTCGCTGTCTCCCGCGTTTGCGAGGTAGCGCAAGGAAACAGACGAAAGAAATGGCCCAACCCCCCCCCCCATACACATGTACATACACACGTCCACACACGCAAATATACATACCTACACAGCTTTCCTTGGTTTACCCCGGACGCTTCCCATGCCTTGATTCAATCCACTGACAGCACGTCAACCCCTGTATACCACATCGCTCCAATTCACTCTATTCCTTGCCCTCCTTTCACCCTCCTGCATGTTCAGGCCCCGATCACACAAAATCCTTTTCACTCCATCTTTCCACCTCCAATTTGGTCTCCCTCTTCTCCTCGTTCCCTCCACCTCCGACACATATATCCTCTTGGTCAATCTTTCCTCACTCATTCTCTCCATGTGCCCAAACCATTTCAAAACACCCTCTTCTGCTCTCTCAACCACGCTCTTTTTATTTCCACACATCTCTCTTACCCTTACGTTACTTACTCGATCAAACCACCTCACACCACACATTGTCCTCAAACATCTCATTTCCAGCACATCCATCCTCCTGCGCACAACTCTATCCATAGCCCACGCCTCGCAACCATACAACATTGTTGGAACTACTATTCCTTCAAACATACCCATTTTTGCTTTCCGGGATAATGTTCTCGACTTCCACACATTTTTCAAGGCTCCCAAAATTTTCGCCCCCTCCCCCACCCTATGATCCACTTCCGCTTCCATGGTTCCATCCGCTGACAGATCCACTCCCAGATATCTAAAACACTTCACTTCCTCCAGTTTTTCTCCATTCAAACTCACCTCCCAATTGACTTGACCCTCAACCCTACTGTACCTAATAACCTTGCTCTTATTCACATTTACTCTTAACTTTCTTCTTCCACACACTTTACCAAACTCCGTCACCAGCTTCTGCAGTTTCTCACATGAATCCGCCACCAGCGCTGTATCATCAGCGAACAACAACTGACTCACTTCCCAAGCTCTCTCATCCCCAACAGACTTCATACTTGCCCCTCTTTCCAAGACTCTTGCATTTACCTCCCTAACAACCCCATCCATAAACAAATTAAACAACCATGGAGACATCACACACCCCTGCCGCAAACCTACATTCACTGAGAACCAATCACTTTCCTCTCTTCCTACACGTACACATGCCTTACATCCTCGATAAAAACTTTTCACTGCTTCTAACAACTTGCCTCCCACACCATATATTCTTAATACCTTCCACAGAGCATCTCTATCAACTCTATCATATGCCTTCTCCAGATCCATAAATGCTACATACAAATCCATTTGCTTTTCTAAGTATTTCTCACATACATTCTTCAAAGCGAACACCTGATCCACACATCCTCTACCACTTCTGAAACCACACTGCTCTTCCCCAATCTGATGCTCTGTACATGCCTTCACCCTCTCAATCAATACCCTCCCATATAATTTACCAGGAATACTCAACAAACTTATACCTCTGTAATTTGAGCACTCACTCTTATCCCCTTTGCCTTTGTACAATGGCACTATGCACGCATTCCGCCAATCCTCAGGCACCTCACCATGAGTCATACATACATTAAATAACCTTACCAACCAGTCAACAATACAGTCACCCCCTTTTTTAATAAATTCCACTGCAATACCATCCAACCCTGCTATATATATATATATATATATATATATATATATATATATATATATATATATATATATATATATATATATATATATATATATATATATATATGTATATATCCCTGGGGATAGGGGAGAAAAAATACTTCCCACGCATTCCTCACGTGTCGTAAAAGGCGACTAGAGGGGACGGGAGCGGGGGGCCAGAAATCCTCCCCTCCTGGTATTTTAACTTTCTAAAACGGGAAACAGAAGGAGTCACGCGGTGAGTGCTCATCCTTATCGAAGACTCAGATTGCATTGTCTAAATGTGTGTGGATATAGCAAAGATGTGAAAAAAGGAGAGATAGGTAGTATGTTTCAGGAAAGGAACTTGGAAGTTTTGGCTCTTAGTGAAACGAAGCTCAAGGGTAAAGGGGAAGAGGCTTTTGGAATGTCTTGGGAGTAAAGTCAGGGACTAGTGAGAGGACAAGAGCAAGGGAAGGAGTAGCACTACTCCTGAAACAGGAGTTGTGGGAGTATGTGATAGAATGTAAGAAAGTAAACTCTAGATTAATATGGGTAAAACTGAAAGATGATAGAGAGAGATGTGTGATTATTGGTGCATACGCACCTGGGCATGAGAAGAAAGATCATGACAGGCAAGTGTTTTGGGAGCAGCTGAATGAGTGTGTTAGTGGTTTTGATGCGCAAGAACGGGTTATAGTGATGGGTGATTTGAATGCAAAGGTGAGTAATGTGGCGGTTGAGGGAATAATTTTTATACATGGGGTGTTCAGTGTTGTAAATGGAAATGGTGAAGAGCTTGTAGATTTATGTGCTGAAAAAGGACTGGTGATTGGGAGTACCTGGTTTAAAAAGCGAGATATACATAAGTATACGTATGTAAGTAGGAGAGATGGCCAGAGAGCGTTATTGGATTACTTGGAAATTGACAGGAGCGCGAAAGAGAGACTTTTGGATATTAATGTGCTGAAAGGTGCAACTGGAGGGATGTCTGATCATTATCGTGTGGAGGCGAAGGTGAAGATTTGTAGGGGTTTTCAGAAAAGAAGAGTGAATGTTGGGATGAAGAGGGTGGTGAGAGTAATTGAGCTTGGGAAGGACTCTTGTGTGAGGAAGTAGCAGGAGAGACTGAGTACAGAATGGAAAAAGGTGAGAACAAAGGACGTAAGGGGAGTGGGGGAGGAATGGTATGTATTTAGGGAAGCAGTGATGGCTTGCGCAAAAGTTGCTTGAGGCATGAGAAGCGTGGCAGGTGGGTTGATTAGAAGGGTAGTGAGTGGTGGGAAGAAGAAGTAAGATTATTCGTGAAAGAGAAGAGAGAGGCATTTGGACGATTTTTGCAGGGAAAAAATGCAAATGAGTGGGAGATGTATAAAAGAAAGAGGCAGGAGGTCAAGAGAAAGGTGCAAGAAGTGAAAAAGAGGGCAAATGGGAGTTGGGGTGAGAGAGTATCATTAAATTTTAGGGAGAATAAAAAGATGTTCTGGAAGGAGGTAAATAAAGTGCGTAAGACAAGGGAGCAAATGGGAACTTCAGTGAATGGGGCTAATGGGGAGGTGATAACAAGTAGTGGTGATGTGAGAAGGAGATGGAGTGAGTATTTTGAAGGATTGTTGAATGTGTTTGATGATAGAGTGAAAGATATAGGGTGTTTTGGTCGAGGTGGTGTGCAAAGTGAGAGGGATAGGGAAAATGATTTGGTTAACAGAGAAGAGGTAGTAAAAGCTTTGCGGAAGATGAAAGCCGGCAAGGCAACAGGTTTGGATGGCATTGCATTGGAATTTATTAAAAAAGGGGGTGACTGTACTGTTGACTGGTTGGTAAGGTTATTTAATGTATGTATGATTCAAGGTGAGGTGCCTGAGGATTGGCGGAATGCTTGCATGGTGCCATTGTACAAAGGCAAAGAGGGAGTACTCAAATTACAGAGGTATAAGTTTGTTGAGTATTCTTGGTAAATCATATGGGAGGGTATTGATTGAGAGGGTGAAGGCATGTACAGAGCATCAGATTGGGGAAGAGCAGTGTGGTTTCAGAAGTGGTAGAGGATGTGTGGATCAGATGTTTGCTTTGAAGAATGTATGTGAGAAATACTTAGAAAAGGAAATGGATTTGTATGTAGCATTTATGGATCTGGAGAAGGCATATGATAGAGTTGATAGAGATGCTCTGTGGAAGGTATTAAGAATATATGGTGTGGGAGGCAAGTTGTTAGAGCAGTGAAAAGTTTTTATCGAGGATGTAAGGCATGTGTACGTGTAGGAAGAGAGGAAAGTAATTGGTTCTCAGTGAATGTAGGTTTGCGGCAGGGGTGTGTGATGTCTCCATAGTTGTTTAATTTGTTTATGGATTGGGTTGTTAGGGAGGTGAATGCAAGAGTTTTGGAAAGAGGGGCAAGTATGAAGTCTGTTGTGGATGAGAGAGCTTGGGAATTGAGTCAGTTGTTGTACGCTGATGATACAGAGCTGGTGGCTGATTCATGTGAGAAACTGCAGAAGCTGGTGACTGAGTTTGGTAAAGTGTGTGAAAGAAGAAAGTTAAGAGTAAATGTGAATAAGAGCAAGGTAATTAGGTACAGTAGGGTTGAGGGTCAAGTCAATTGGGAGATAAGTTTGAATGGAGAAAAACTGGAGGAAGTAAAGTGTTTTAGATATCTGGGAGTGGATCTGGCAGCGGATGGAACCATGGAAGCGGAAGTGGGTCATAGGGTGGGGGAGGGGGTGAAAATCCTGGGAGCCTTGAAGAATGTGTGGAAGTCGAGAACATTATCTCGGAAAGCAAAAATGGGTATGTTTGAAGGAATAGTGGTTCCAACAACGTTGTATGGTTGCGAGGCGTGGGCTATGGATAGAGTTGTGCGCAGGAAGATGGATGTGCTGGAAATGAGATGTTTGAGGACAATGTGTGGTGTGAGGTGGTTTGATCGAGTAAGTAACGTAAGGGTAAGAGAGATGTGTGGAAATAAAAAGAGCGTGGTTGAGAGAGCAGAAGAGGGTGTTTTGAAATGGTTTGGGCACATGGAGAGAATGAGTGAGGAAAAATTGACCAAGAGGATATATGTGTCGCAGGTGGAGGGAACGAGGAGAAGTGGGGGACCAAATTGGAGGTGGAAAGATGGAGTGAAAAAGATTTTGTGTGATCGGGGCCTGAACATGCAGGAGGGTGAAAGGCGGGCAAGGAATAGAGTGCATTGGATCGATGTGGTATACCGGGGTTGACGTGCTGTCAGTGGATTGAATCAGGGCATGTAAAGCGACTGGAGTAAACCATGGAAAGCTGTGTAGGTATGTATATTTGCGTGTGTGGACGTATGTATATACATGTGTATGGGGGTGGGTTGGGCCATTTCTTTCGTCTGTTTCCTTGCGCTACCTCGCAAACGTGGGAAACAGCGACAAAGCAAAAAAATATATATATATATATATATATATAGAAAGAATACTTCCCACGTATTCCCTGCGTGTCGTAGAAGGCGACTAAAAGGGAAGGCAGCGGGGGGCTCGAAATCCTCCCCTCTCGTTTTTTTTTTTTTTTTTTCCCAAAAGAAGGAACAGAGGAGAGGTCCAGGTGAGGATATTCCCTCAAAGGCCCAGTCCTCTGTTCTTAACGCTACCTCGCTATCGCGGGAAATAGCGAATAGTATGAAAAAAAAAAAAAAAAAAAAAATATATATATATTTTTTTTTGCCTTATATATATATATATATATATATATATATATATATATATATATATATATATATATATATATATATATATATATATATATATATATGGGATGTATTTAGGGAATCAGTGATGGATTGCGCAAAAGATGCTTATGGCATGAGAAGAGTGGGAGGTGGGTTGATTAGAAAGGGTAGTGAGTGGTGGGATGAAGAAGTATTAGTGAAAGAGAAGAGAGAGGCATTTGGACGATTTTTGCAGGGAAAAAATGAAATTGAGTGGGATATGTATAAAAGAAAGAGACAGGAGGTCAAGAGAAAGGTGCAAGAGGTGAAAAAAAGGGCAAATGAGAGTTGGGGTGAGAGAGTATCATTAAATTTTAGGGAGAATAAAAAGATGTTCTCGAAGGAGGTAAATAAAGTGCGTAAGACAAGGAAGCAAATGGGAACTTCAGTGAAGGGCGCAAATGGGGAGGTGATAACAAGTAGTGGTGATGTGAGAAGGAGATGGAGTGAGTATTTTGAAGGTTTGTTGAATGTGTTTGATGATAGAGTGGCAGATATAGGGTGTTTTGGTCGAGGTGGTGTGCAAAGTGAGAGGGTTAGGGAAAATGATTTGGTAAACAGAGAAGAGGTAGTAAAAGCTTTGCGGAAGGTGAATGCCGGCAAGGCAGCAGGTTTGGATGGTATTGCAGTGGAATTTATTAAAAAAGGGGGTGACTGTATTGTTGACTGGTTGGTAAGGTTATTTAATGTATGTATGACTCATGGTGAGGTGCCTGAGGATTGGCGGAATGCGTGCATAGTGCCATTGTACAAAGGCAAAGGGGATAAGAGTGAGTGCTCAAATTACAGAGGTATAAGTTTGTTGAGTATTCCTGGTAAATTATATGGGAGGATATTGATTGAGAGGGTGAAGGCATGTACAGAGCATCAGATTGGGGAAGAGCAGTGTGGTTTCAGAAGTGGTAGAGGATGTGTGGATCAGGTGTTTGCTTTGAAGAATGTATGTGAGAAATACTTAGAAAAGCAAATGGATTTGTATGTAGTATTTATGGATCTGGAGAAGGCATATGATAGAGTTGATAGAGATGCTCTGTGGAAGGTATTAAGAATATATGGTGTGGGAGGCAAGTTGTTAGAAGCAGTGAAAAGTTTTTATCGAGGATGTAAGGCATGTGTACGTGTAGGAAGAGAGGAAAGTGATTGGTTCTCAGTGAATGTAGGTTTGCGGCAGGGGTGTGTGATGTCTCCATGGTTGTTTAATTTGTTTATGGATGGGGTTGTTAGGGAGGTGAATGCAAGAGTTTTGGAAAGAGGGGCAAGTATGAAGTCTGTTGGGGATGAGAGAGCTTGGGAAGTGAGTCAGTTGTTGTTCGCTGATGATACAGAGCTGGTGGCTGATTCATGTGAGAAACTGCAGAAGCTGGTGACTGAGTTTGGTAAAGTGTGTGAAAGAAGAAAGTTAAGAGTAAATGTGAATAAGAGCAAGGTAATTAGGTACAGTAGGGTTGAGGGTCAAGTCAATTGGGAGATAAGTTTGAATGGAGAAAAACTGGAGGAAGTAAAGTGTTTTAGATATCTGGGAGTGGATCTGGCAGCGGATGGAACCATGGAAGTGGAAGTGAATCATAGGGTGGGGGAGGGGGCGAAAATTCTGGGAGCCTTGAAGAATGTGTGGAAGTCGAGAACATTATCTCGGAAAGTAAAAATTGGTATGTTTGAAGGAATAGTGGTTCCAACAATGTTGTACAGTTGTGAGGCGTGGGCTATGGATAGAGTTGTGCGCAGGGGGATGGATGTGCTGGAAATGAGATGTTTGAGGACAATGTGTGGTGTGAGGTGGTTTTATCGAGTAAGTAACGTAAGGGTAAGAGAGATGTGTGGAAATAAAAAGAGTGTGGTTAAGATAGCAGAAGAGGGTGTTTTGAAATGGTTTGGGCACATGGAGAGAATGAGTGCGGAAAGATTGACCAAGAGTATATATGTGTCGGAGGTGGAGGGAACGAGGAGAAGTGGGAGACCAAATTGGAGGTGGAAAGATGGAGTGAAAAAGATTTTGTGTGATCAGGGCCTGAACATGCAGGAGGGTGAAAGGAGGGCAAGGAACAGAGTGAATTGGATTGATGTGGTATACCGTGGTTGACGTGATGTCAGTGGGTTGAATCAGGGCATGTGAAGCATCTGGGGTAAACCATGGAAAGCTGTTTAGGCATGTATATTTGCGTGTGTGGACGTATGTATATACATGTGTATGGGGGTAGGTTGGGCCATTTATTTCGTCTGTTTCCTTGCGCTACCTCGCAAACGCGGGAGACAGCGAAAAGAAGAAAAAAAAAAGGTATATTTTGAAATGTTTAGGTATGTATAAGTGCGTGTGTGGATGTTTACGTACATACATGTGTATGTGGATGGGTTTGGCCTTTCTTCATCTGTTTCCTTGTGCTACCTCGGTAATGCGGGAGACAGCGACAAAGTATGATATATATATATATAATATAATATATATATATATATATATATATATATATATATATATATATATATATATATATATATATATATATATATATATATATATATATATATATATATATATATATATATATTATATATATATATATATATATATATATATATATATATATATATATATATATATATATATATATATATATATATATATATATATATATATATATATATATATATATATATACACTCATATATATATATATATATATATATATATATATATATATACACTATCCCTTGGGAAAGGGGAGAAAGAATACTTCCCATGTATTCGCTGCGTATCGTAGAAGGCGACTAAAAGGGAAGTAAGTGGGGACTGGAAATCCTCCCCTCTCGTTTTTTCTTTTTTTTAATTTTCCAAAAGAAGCAACAGAGGAGAGGGCCAGGCGAGGATATTTCCTCAAAGGCAACAAAGGCCACATTCTTTCACACTCAGTCTCCAGCTGTCATGTGTAATGCACCGAAACTACCGTGATTGTCCAAAACATGTTTACCAAATGGCGTCCCAGCTTCGTCTCTTCGATGTAAATGAACTGACTGTTATATTTCTCTCTTGTGTCTCCCTTAATGATGTGATTATTACACGAAGTGCACTTGTGAACTTTTCGTGTTTCATTTTCCCCATGGACTCATTGGAATATCTTGAGCACGCGCAAAATTGTGATCCTTTCCAACATATATATGTACACATATATATATATATATATATATATATATATATATATATATATATATATATATATATATATATATATATATATAAATATATCCCTGGGGATAGGGGACAGAGAATACTTCCCACGCATTCCTCACGTGTCGTAGAAGGCGACTAAAAGGGACGGGAGCGGGGGGGCTGGAAACCCTCCCGTCCTTGTATTTTAACTTTCTGAAAGGGGAATCAGAAGAAGGGATCACGCGGCGAGTGCTCATCCTCCTCGAAGGCTCAGAGTGGGGTGTCTAAATGTGTGTGGATATAACCAAGATGAGAAAAAAGGAGAGATAGGTAATATGTTTGAGGAAAGGAACTTGAATGTTTTGGCTCTGAGTGAAACGAAGCTCAAGGGTAAAGGGGAAGTGTGGTTTGGGAATGTCTTGGGAATAAAGTCAGGGGTTAGTGAGAGGACAAGAGCAAGGGAAGGAGTAGCACTACTCCTGAAACAGGAGTGGTGGGAGTATGTGATAGAATGTAAGAAAGTAAACTCTAGATTGATATGGATAAAACTGAAAGTAGATGAAGAGAGATGGGTGATTATTGGTGCATATGCACCTGAGCAAGAGAAGAAAGATCATGAGAGGCAAGTGTTTTGGGAGCAGCTGAGTGAGTGTGTTAGTAGTTTTGATGCACAAAACCGGGTTATAGTGATGGGTGATTTGAATGCAAAGGTGAGTAATGTGGCAGGTGAGGGAATAATTGGTATACATGAGGTGTTCAGTGTTGTAAATGGAAATGGTGAAGAGCTTGTAGATTTATGTTCTGAAAAAGGACTGGTGATTGGGAATACCTGGTGCAAAAAGAGAGATATACATAAATATACGTATGTAAGTAGGAGAGATGGCCAGAGAGCGTTATTGGATGACGTGTTAATTGATAGGCGCGCGAAAGAGAGACTTTTGGATGTTAATGTGCTGAGAGGTGCAACTTGAGGGATGTCCGATCATTGTCTTGTGGAGGCGAGGGTGAAGATTTGTAGAGGTTTTCAGAAAAGAAGAGAGAATGTTCGGGTGAGGGGAGTGGTGAGAGTAAGTGAGCTTGGGAAGGAGACTTGTGTGAGGAAGTACCAGGAGAGACTGAGTTCAGAATGGAAAAAGGTGAGAACAAAGGAGGTAAGGGGAGTGGGGGAGGAATGGGATGTATATAGGGAAGCAGTGATGGCTTGCGCAAAGGATGCTTGTGGCATGAATAGCGTGGGAGGTGGGCAAATTAGAAAGGATAGTGAATGGTGGGATAAAGAAGTAAGATTATTAGTGAAAGAGAAGAGAGAGGCATTCGGACGATTTTTACAGGGAAATAATGCAAATGAGTGGGAGATGTATAAAAGAAAGAGGCAGGAGGTCAAGAGAAAGGCGCAAGAGGTGAAAAAGAGAGCAAATGAGAGTTGGACTGAGAGAGTATCATTAACTTTTAGGGAGAATAAAAAGATGTTTTGGAAGGTGGTAAATAAAGTGCGTAAGACAAGGGAACAAATGGGAACTTCAATGAAGGGGGTTAATGGGGAGGTGATAACAAGTAGTGGTGATGTGAGGAGATGGAGTGAGTATTTTGAAGGTTTGTTGGTAAGGTTATTCAATGTATGTATGATTCATGGTGAGGTGCCTGAGGATTGGCAGAATACTTGCATAGTGCCATTGTACAAAGGTAAAGGGGACAAAGGTGAGTGCACAAATTACAGAGGTATAAGTTTGTTGAGTATTCCTGGTAAATTATATGGGAGGGTATTGATTGAGAGGGTTAAGGCATGTACAGAGCATCAGTTTGGGGAAGAGCAGAGTGGTTTCAGAAGTGGTAGAGGATGTGTGGATCAGGTGTTCGCTTTGAAGAATGTATGTGAGAAATGGATTTGTGTGTAGCATTTATGGATCTGGAGAAGGCATATGTTAGAGTTGATAGGGATTCTCTATGGAAGGTATTAAGTATATATGGTGTGGGAGGCAAGTTGTTAGAGGCAGTGAAAAGTTTTTATCGAGGATGTAAGGCATCTGTACGTGTAGGAAGAGAGGAAAGTGATTGGTTCTCAGTGAATGTAGGTTTGCGGCAGTGGTGTGTGATGTCTCCATGGTTGTTTGATTTGTTTATGGATGGGGCTGTTAGGGAGGTGAATGCAAGAGTTTTGGAAAGAAGGGCAAGTATGCAGTCTGTTGTGGATGAGAGAGCCTAGGAAATGAGTCAGTTGTTGTTCGCTGATGATACAGCGCTGGTGGCTCATTCATGTGAGAAACTGCAGAAGCTGGTGACTGAGTTTGGTAAAGTGTGTGAAAGAAGAAAGTTAAGAGTAAATGTGAATAAGAGCAAGGTTATTAGGTACAGTTGGGTTGAGGGTCTAGTCAATTGGGAGGTAAGTTTGGATGGAGAAAAACTGGAGGAAGTAAAGTGTTTTAGATATCTGGGAGTGGATTTGGCAGCGGATGGAACCATGGAAGCGGAAGTGAATCACTGGGTGGGGGAGGGGGCGACAATTCTGGGAGCCTTGTAGAATGTGTGGAATTCGAGAACATTATCTCGAAAAGCGAAAATGGCTATGTTTGAAGGAATAATTGTTCCAACAATGTTGTATGGTTGCGAGGCGTGGGCTATGGATAGAGTTGTGCGCAGGAGGGTGGCTGTGCTGGAAATGAGATGTTTGAGGACAATATGTGGTGTGAGGTGGTTTGATTGAGTAAGTAATGATAGGGTAAGAGAGATGTGTGGAAATAAAAAGAGTGTGGTTGAGAGAGCAGAAGAGGGTGTTTTGAAATGTTTTGGTCACATGGAGAGAATGAGTGAGGAAAGATTGACCAAGAGGATATATATATATATCAGAGGTGGAGGGAAGGAGGAGAAGTGGGAGACCAAATTGGAGGAGGAAAGATGGAGTGAAAAAGATTTCGAGTGATCGGGGCCTGAACATGTAGGAGGATGAAAGGCGTGCCAGGAATAGAGTGAATTGGAACGTTGTGGTATACCGGGGTCGACGTGCTGTCAATGGATTGAACCAGGGCATGTAACCGTCTGGGGTAAACCATGGAAAGTTCTGTGGGGCCTGGATGTGGAAAGGGAGCTGTGGTTTCGGTGCATTATTACATGACAGCTAGAGACTGAGTGTGAATGAATGTGGCCTTTGCTGTCTTTCCCTAGCACTACCTCGTGCACATGAGGGGGGAGGGGGTTGTTATTTCATGTGTGGCGAGATGGCGATGGGTATGAATAAAGGCAGACAGTATGAATTATGTACATGCATATATATGTATATGTCTGTGTGTGTATATATATGTATACGTTTAGATGTATAGGTATGTACATTTGTGTGTGTGGACGTGTATGTATATATATGTGTATGTGGGTGGGATGGGCCATTCTTTCGTCTGTTTCCTTGCGCTACCTCCCTAACGCGGGAGACATCGACAAAGCAAAGATATTAATATACCAGATACGAAATCAAATTCCTGGTTGGTGTTGTATTGTGACAGATGTTGGATGTTTCACACAAAAAGCATCAGTGAATTCAAAAGAAAAAGAATCCTAATTCTAGAGCAAGCTTTTCATCCTGGTTTAAGGAAAAGGTCGGAAGATCAAAAATCATATCTGGGTTTGATGCTTTTGTCCATGAACTGTTGTAAAAAATCGTGTCAGTTTTCCATTCCAGATGGTGCCACTTTCTGTTGATCTGGTGTTTAGCTCATCTTCTTACTTCAATCATACGGTTGGCAGCAAAGACAGGGTCAGCACTGGCGGAGGAGAGTTCTCCTGTAGCATGTCTGAGGTTGTAGAAGATGTGGTCGGAGTCAGTTCTTATATTGTCTATGTGCTGTAGAAGAATCTCATGTTTTCTTCTCCCAAAAGTGGATTGTTTCTTCTTATGTAAGGCAACTTGGATTAGGGTGCGAGGTATTATTTTGTTCGTAATGTATTCTTTTAAGAATCCCTGTTATAACTTTTTGGTGTTATTAGAGAGATACGGAGCACGGCGGTACTTACTAATACGTCTAGTGGACGTTGGGAAGTCCTGAATGTTGTCGAGTGAGGACTCCATCGCGAGTTTCTAACTGCTGATGTGATGATCACACGAGTCCGTGATGATAGTCCCTGTATGGAGTACGGGTCAAGGCATCTTTAGCTGCAGTATTTATATCACTGTTGTAACTGCAGGATATTTCCCAGCTTAGCACCAGGGTAGCAGGATCTGATCCTCCAGCCTCTCTAAATGTGACAAGATTGTGCCTTTTTGCCTCACGGAGTCAACTGCGATATCCACACCACATTCGCCTGCGGTCAATCGAATACGTCAAAACATTTACTTCTGACATAACTTAGGCGTAGGTTACCTCACACTCTGCTTTGAACACGAAGCTGTCCTCTCATATTAAGTTCATCATATGCCTCGAACTTATCTATCATGCCAGTTACGAACCTCTCCATCACGGGAAACTGACAGCATTATCCGTAGTCACCATAATTTCACCTTCAATTTCTTTGACCCTTGTCACATATCTCATTGATGACATCATACCTCATACACCCCTTCCCCTACATTCTCACACCTTCCCGGACAAGAGAGGAGTTAGTTCCTAATGAGCTGGCTTTCGTTTGGCTGAATGCCCAGGAACACCTGAACAGGGGGCTTCAGGAGTGCGCAGCATATGCTGCCGCCGGAGGCTGGCTGACTCAGAGAGAAAGAGAGAGAGAGAGAGAGAGAGAGAGAGAGAGAGAGAGAGAGAGAGAGAGAGAGAGAGAGAGAGAGAGAGAGAGAGAGAGAGAGAGAGAGAGAGAGAGAGGGGAAACGGAAAGTTGCGGAAAAGGAGAGAGAGATGATAAAAGTGGAGGAGGAGGAAGAAGAAGAGGATGTGAAACTGGATGAAATATAAGATCTGGATGCAAAGGATGAAGTAAGAGTGACAGAAATAGAAGATAAAAAAAAGAAGGAAACAACTGGCGGTTGTTGGAGCGGTGGTGTGTGTGAGGTAAGGTGGGAAATTTCCCGGGTCACAAATATTCTTGGTCGGCTGAAGGTCAGCAGAATCTGGTATTTCTGGTTCTTCAGGACTCCCCCGGGACGCAAGGTTGGCGTCACTTACCTACCCACCCACACTCGTCCTCACCCTCCTGTATGACTCATATTATTTCATCCATTTCTCTCTCTCTCTCTCTCTCTCTCTCTCTCTCTCTCTCTCTCTCTCTCTCTCTCTCTCTCTCTCTCTCTCTCTCTCTCTCTCTCTCTCTCTCTCTCTCTCTCTCTCTCTCTCTCTCTCTCTCTCTCTCTCTCTCTCTTTCTCTCTCTTAGAAAACCTAAGAATAGCCTCTGTGTCTCCGAAGAGCATCACTGTGAATTTGGGGACCGCCAAAATATCTTCGATCAGTACCAATGGCTCGCAAGCATTCAACGGGCGTTTCATCCAGTGAGAAGGTTATGTCGTGATCAGACTCCCTGGAAGAAAGAACAACAAGGAAGCAACTGGTCTCCATGAACAAGGAGCCAAGAGTGACCGTCATAATTCATGCAAAATGGAATTCAGTTTTTCATGAGACAAACTGATATCTGGCATAGATTCTAATGATCTGCTGCCTCGTTACATGAAGTCAGAGTCTCAATCAGAATTCTCCAGTCAAGAAGGTGGGAAAGGGACCCGTGGTTAACTTGGATGTAGCAGGAACTCTTGACCCATCATTCTGGGGCCCAAACATTTCTTTCGAAGACTGAAGAACGATACTTGACCTCTAGGGCTGTGAGACAGGATTCCAGCTAGATTCGAAACTGTTCTCAAGTTACAATGGGTCCAACAAGGAGTTCCAACTTAGGCTGAAGATCTAAGAGATCCTGCTTGTCTTTTAGACAAATGGGCACTAACAGGTCAGGGGCCGGAAAGAAGCCTGCAGTAGGGCTGTGTTAGCCTGTACGCAGTCTGGGGTTGGCTCTGGCTCCCTCGTCATCTACTGAGTGAGGGGAGGAGGCTATCCAAGAGCTAATGAGGCACCTGAAAGCGATAATGAGGTACCTGAAGGCGACGAAAAAGGAGAAAGTTTACCTTTCTTTAGCGCGTGTTTCGAATGGTGGACTTTCTCTCGACATCCGCTCTTTTCTTTACCAAGGCAAATTGAGGAGGTTTCTTGTGTTCAGAATGATGATGCCAGCAGAACCAAGTGCCGAAATCCACCCTCGACACGCTGTGTGCCTCTCAGGGAAAAAGACGTATTCTGAAGATGTACAGCTGCCGTGGTAAATACACTCCATATAGCGGTCATCAGCTTCAGTGCGACCTACGTAGTTGGCATTTGGAGAGCAATGGTTGGGAAAGCCAGTTATTCCTCACCAGAAAAACAAGCGTTAGAAGGTTCAAGACCTGGTTTATCCTCTGGAATATCCTTGAGAATATTACATTCTGGCCGGACATAGAGAAGAAAAGGTTTTTGTCCAGCTTGAAAATCTACATTTTTCCCACCTTTAAGTTCTCACACTACATTAGATTGTGTCAGTGGTCACAGGTTGAAATCCGGTCATAGTCTTCTACCATGTTATGGCTACCGAGCCATCATCTAACGTTGTCTGGCTACGATCCATAGACACAATACGATGCCTTTGAGGAGTATCTTGATGTGACCTTTGTGTACCGTGACATCTTCCTCTGCTTCGCTGGCTTTCCTTCTTGTCGAGATCTTGGAATTTCTGATGTAGTCTTGGAATCTTGTCATTTCATTAATAAATACCCCTGAGCTTGGGATTTTCGAAGCATTTCTTAGTATCACTAAACGATGCATAAATGTGATCAAATGAAAGGATAAGAAATTACATTGTTGGTGTGGTTTATACTCTTCAGCATCCTTGCATACAGCCACTGTGGAACTCACGTTCATGGTCACGGACGTGGGCTTGATAGTAATAAATGCTCGCCAATATTAGGGGCAAATATAAGATCTCATGCGCACTTCAAGAATGATATTCCATCTGCTTTTTTCTCGAGGATGTGTTTGTCATTCGTTTGCATTATGCTCGAGCCAAGCCAGTAACCACATACCATCATGGCTCCCAAACATAAGATGTTGAAATTATCACAGACTCGTTGGCAGTCGAGAGAGCCAGTTACATGCTGAATTCTAGAACAATGGGATATACCACATCTATTTGTTCAAGGAGGAGCCAAAACAGAACCGTATATTTCTGAGCTGTGTTCACTCCAAAGGGGACAAAATCAATCTAGAATTCCAGTATGCTGCTGCGTACAAGAAAGTCAGTGATCTTTATGTTGGTGGTAGACGTGAGGCTATTACCTCTCAAGGAACCTCTCAGAGATAACGGGGGAAAGCTTTCTCCACGACTGTCGAGCCTTCTTGGTGGAACTGTGTTCACAAATAAAAAAGAAGAGATTTGCATCTGGCGAAAACAGTGTCCTATCCACGATGCGGATCACTGAATCCAAAGATGGCTTCTACCCTCAGTGGAACATTGAGTTCATAGTAAAACTGGGGCTCCATTTTCCTGTCCTCGTGAAAGAAGAAGAAGACGGGTAACCTACAGGATCGGTGGAGAAATTTATTGTATGACAGAGAATACTTCATCAGCATGAGTGATACGGCAACAACTTTCAAGTTTGAACTATAGACAGTCAAAGATAGCATGAGTGAGTCCCAATTCATTCTTCGCGCAAACTTTATATGTAGCCCTTTGGTTCTATCTCACTCCCCTGCATGTGTTCAGAGGGCGTTTTCCCAGCTAAACATAACCAAAACTAAACAGACAAATTGGCTCCATGTGCAAAGCAAGCTATGACGGTACAGAAGGTACCTTGCTATCGGTGGCAGCCCCGGACACGACTTTTGAAGAATGTTAAGGACAGACAGTGCCGCAAGCGGTATGTGATCCTGGAAGCCAACAGGAAAAATTGGAACGTGTCAACTCTGCGCCCAGGCGATGCCTAGGATCTCAGTAATGACGAAGAAGCATTAGCTCAAGTGTGTACTACGATGATATATTGTTAAGGTGAGATGTTTACCGCATCTAGTCGTATGGATGATATTCATATGAGATTAAAGTCTCTCTCTCTCTCTCTCTCTCTCTCTCTCTCTCTCTCTCTCTCTCTCTCTCTCTCTCTCTCTCTCTCTCTCTCTCTCTCTCTCTCTCTCTCTCTCTCTCTCTCTCTCTCTGACATCAGAACATCAGGACCAGGAGTTCTGTGCGAAGGTTAGAAATAGGAAGAACTTGTGATATACAGATGCTAAGATAAAACACGTCCTAGATAAGCTTGACGATATAGTCTCAAACAATCCCGAGGATATGATTTTTGTCGTTCAGATGGGGACGAACAATGCAGTTAATGGGAGATCGGAAGAAATAGTAGCGAAGTATAGGGGCTTATTGATAAGTTCAAAGTCGTAGGAAGTTCATAATATCAGGATTGCTGCAAAGGTGTGACGTCGATTCCTGTACCCTCTGTAGAGTGCTGGGGATAAACAGAAGAATCGCAGCTCTCTGTAGGGAGGAGGATAGTGTGTTTAGTATAGGCCTGCGGGACCATTTTAGTCATGATAGATCTCTGTACGTTAGTGATGGTCTTCACTTCAATGGAACAGGGACAGCCCGCCTTGTAAGCGTACAGGAGAGAGAGAGAGAGAGAGAGAGAGAGAGAGAGAGAGAGAGAGAGAGAGAGAGAGAGAGAGAGAGAGAGAGAGAGAGAGAGAGAGAGAGAGAGAGAGAGATCTGAGTGTGAAAAGGATCCGAGGGGCAAGGCAACCAGTTTGAGCACTATAAATATAACGGTAGAGGATGGATGGGACCTTGGCGATAGGGATCCTTGGGGAGTAGCGGTAACTTCACAGGCAGAAGAATTAGCAAAGAAAGGTCAATTAGGGTCGGTTGGGGAGAACTCAGGTAGTATAAGCAGTGGGTTAGCACAGCTACAAGTTAACTCTCAGGTAACTTTTAGAACTAAGGCTGGTAGGGTCCAGTGCGGGGAGGGTCAGAGTAAGGCGGCGAACTTGAAAACTGATGAAGAACCGTCTTTCTCCCGTTGCTGCACACACAAACATTAACAGTGATAATATAAAAACGCATACCGAGACTAAAAAAAAAAAAAAAGCAAACAGTCCAGAAATGAACTGCAACAGAAAATAAGTTTAATATACACACAAATGCCCGGAGCATCATTACGAAACGCGATGAACTTATATCCTACGCAGTTACTGAAAAACCGAACATTACTGCAATCTCAGAAACGTGGGGAAACTCTGAGATTGAATCCTTAATCGCCGAGTTAGCAACACTCGGATACCAACTATTCACGAAAGATCGCTTGTACAGGATAGGTGGTGGAGTTTTCATCTACGTTGATAATAATGTACGTAAGTGCTATTAAGATAAGCAAAGTAGACACACACACGACTCTCTTTATATTGACATTACCGACAAGTTTAAATGTAAACTACGTCTTGACGTTATTCACAGACCTCCTAAGCTAAAAGAAGGCGACGATAAGATGTTATACAATGAAATCAAAACTAAAGTAAACAGTAAAGAGGTTATAACAGCTGGAGACTTCAACAATCCAAACATAAACTGGAACACGTTAACAGGTGAACGAGACTGACGGAACTGATTGAAGACGCTTTTCTAGAACAGTTAATTATAAAACCAACTAGAGGTAAAAACATTCTTGATCTTATCCTCACTAGTGACACAATCAACTCTTGCAAAGTAAGCGAGAGTTTGCCAAACAGCGATCACGGTTTGATTAGATTAGAGATAAATCTAGATCATAAAATAAATAACAAAATCATGATCCCAGATTACAGGCGAGCAAATTTTGAAAACATTAGACACGAAATTCGTAGTACCATTTGGACAAAACTTCTTGACGTTCACACAGCAGAGGATATGTAGAATGACATTAAAAACACACTACTCGAGACTGAACATAAACATATTCCACGAATTACAAAGACAACTTGCAATATTTCAGACCATCATGGATGACTACGAGAATAGAAGGACTAATTGGCTAAAAGAAGAAAACATTAAAGAAATTCAAATCAATGGGAACCGATAACAATGGCCAGGAATTAATCAAAATCCAACAAGCGTGTAAGAAGGTCATAAGACAGATTAAACACGAGGAAGAAAAAAGGATTTCCTTGAAAGTTAAGAATGACTCAAGAATTCTTCAAATATGTAAGACAAAGTAAGACCGTAAAAGGAATTGGACCATTACGAAACGAACATGATACACTAACTACCGACGACAAGGAAGTAGCTACCATTACTAAACTATTCTTTTAACTCCATATTCACAATTGAAGAAACATCTCGAATACCGCAACCAATGAAAATGTTTCAAGGATCTGATGAAGATGAGTTGAAGGTTAGAGTAATAAACAGCTCTGAAGTACTTTAAAACCTGGAACAATTAATCCAACTGCCCAGATTATAACTTAGCTCCAAAATTTTTAAAGGTCAGGGGACAGCTGATATACCACATAACAAAAATATTCAACAAATATCTATCGGATGGTCAGGTGCCAACTGACTGGAAACTAGCAAATGCTACTCCTATATATAAAAAAGACACAAAGTGTGTGACTTGAACTACCGCCCTGTTAGTCCTACATCATTGTCAGGTAAAATGATGCAAAAAATAATACGAGATGATATTGTCATGTTTCCAGAACACAAAACTATATCGGAAAACCAACATGGTTTCCGCTATAGAAGATCCTGCCTGACGAATTTGCTGGAATTTGTTAATGACATTTATCAGAATTGGGAAGAAAAATTACCGTGTGATGCAGTATATTCAGATTTCCAAAAAACTTTCAATAAAGCACCTCAAAACTTAAATCACACAGAATCAATGAAGAACTCTGTACATGGATCAGAGACTGGCTTACCAGAAGAAAGCAGCGTGTACTATTGAACGGCGAAGCCTCAGATTGCCTAGACGTAACGAGTGGTGTGCCACAGGGGTCGGTCCTACGCCCAATTCTTTTCAAAGTATACATTAATGACCTACAACTCGGTCTTATATCCAAGGTGTTCAAATTTGCTGACGATACTAAACTAAGAGGTAGAGCTTGTAAACAGGTGGGGCTGCGAAATGATTCAAAGAGATCTTAACTTACTAGCAGAGTGGTCAAACATATGGCAAATGAAGTTTAACTTTGGAGTTGTCATTAGCAACAATTTCAAATACACTGAACAGTGTCAAGTAAAAAAGGCAACCAAATGTAAAGTTTCATAGCCAGGAACATAGATTACAAGACACCAGAAACAATTCTCACACTTTTTGATTCTCTAGTAAGACCACACCTTGAATATGCGGCCTAGTTTTGGTCCCCAAACTGTGAAAAAAACAAGGAGAAATTAGAGCAAGTACAAAGACGTGCGACAAAATTGATCCCCTTCCTTAGAAATTTGGCATACGAAGAGAGGGTAAAACGACTGGATCTCTTCTCCCTTATAAAACGTAGACTTTGCGGCGACTTAATCCACGTCTTCAAAATTCTGAAGACGTTCGCTAAAGTAGATAACGAACATCTTTTCAAAGTACAAGAAAATACGGTTACCAGGACTAAAGATGCAGTACGGACGTGGGAGAAAGCTTCTTTTCCTATAGGTGTGTTGAGCACTGGAATAAGTTATCGTCAGACGTACTGAACGCTAAGACTATGAATGCCTTCAAAAGTCGTTTAGACAAAGTTTCTACAAATTCAGATACACTCTCAGAAAAACGCCAGAAATATACTGCGGTCACGGGGACACGAGAAGGCTAATGTGCAACAGCGGGAGTCGCTGATAGCTTAAAATACTGCTGAGCGAAATTGCATTCTCCTGTCATTAAGATCCATTTTGTTTTTTTTTTTGTTTTTTTCCAGACAACCCAGTCGTGGGCCAATCAGGCCTCCTGTTGTCTGTCCTTCTCGTGTAAACATGTAAACTCTCTCTCTCTCTCTCTCTCTCTCTCTCTCTCTCTCTCTCTCTCTCTCTCTCTCTCTCTCTCTCTCTCTCTCTCTCTCTCTCTCTCTCTCTCTCTCTCTCTCTCTCTCTCTCTCTCTCTCTCTCTCTCTCAAATACACACACACACACGTTTGTGTGCATCTGCAAATGAACCTGCGTATACATACCTACATATTCATACATCCATGTCTATATCTGTGTGCTTGTGTTTGTGTGCCTATACTGACGCTAGCGTCTCTCAGTGAAGATGCCACAAAATATCCCCCACATCATTCCACATTTATATGTTTACCTCTCGTGTTTTCTTCGGACATTTCTATATGTCTCTTCTTCGAATGTTTTCATCATGTAATCTTTTGTACGAATGGCAAGAATTTGCTGTTTCTCTTTACAATGAATTCATATTGATCCCGAGACAATACAGAGCTGGCATCCTGTATGAAGTGGGAAGGCTCAAAGCAAGTTTACCTTGAAGCACTCACATCTCGGGAACCAGTACCAGTGAGGCGCTGGTATCTCCTGTTTGGTGTGCTGTCACGGCCACTTCGCTGTTTCCGAAATTACTTTGCTGCCAAAATCATAATCCTCACTATAGGTCAATCACTTCCCGTTGTGTAACTAAAATGTTTTCATAACGTTCATAACTTGAAATTCAACCCGCCCTCACGTCCAGTGCACCTAGTTGGTTGTGTACCATGTGTTAATAGCCTATTGTTGAAAATACCAGTAACAGTAGACTTACAGTGAAATTCAAAGGACATGTTCGTCAACTCAGCAATGGGAATGTTGGTGGCGATCGCCACCGCTGTGTTGTCTGCATCTCCAATAATCCAGCAATCCTCTAACACTACAGCCAAGAACGCAACACCCGAGTATCATAGCGACTCAGTCACCAAGAAGTCGAGGACAAAGACGTCACTTGGTGCCATTCAACAGACAATTGCAGAGGCTGATTCTCAGGAGGAGATCGTTATCATCCTTCATGAGAATGTTAATACAGCAGCATTACAGGAAGATAATGTTACAGCCGTCCACCAGCAGTGGGGTTTTGTAGCCACACGTCAAGATGACGGTGACACAGCCATCTATCAGTCGGAGGTTACGAGAGTTGGCCATCAGAATGAAACCGATACATACATCAGCCAGAAGGAGGGTAATGGCGGCTTAACCACATCCAGTAATGTGACCGTTAGGAGGTTAACCAAACCAAAGGAGAGTGCGAGTAGCCTTACAGTAGTGGGTCGTAAGAGAAGCCTCAGGGTGCCGACTGTAGCAGACCAGATGATCAAGTGTTTCTGTGGAATCCAGGAGGTGTACACATCCGACGGGTGCGAGGTGTTCCCAGGCGGAACCTCTATGCACACAAAGGTGGACGACAGGATAGTAGTGGTGAGAATCTACATGATTCATTACTCTTGTACATAGTATTTAGCGATGCTAGTATTCACAGTATGTGGACGTTCCACACATCATATGTTTGTGTACAAAAGTGACTCTTGCACTTCTGTTAGCGCCTTGATCTACTCCTTTCTGACTTTAGAATCTTAAGAAGCATTCGATCATTACTGGTGCACCCAAAGCATGTGAAAGCTCCCAATGAGTCCCTAGAGAACCCTCGTATCCAATACAAGTTGACTCTGACGTGTTTTTTCTGAGTCTTCACCAACGTTCTATGAGACTTGACGACCGTCCTGTGAGCCTGCGCTACCTTTCCTAAATCAGCAAAAAATATCCCGTGAGTCTAAATCAGATTTCACCGAGCCCACACCAGCTTCACATCAGTATGAACTGGCATCCCCTTGACTCTGTAATAGCAACCCGGACATCGCAGTGCCATGATCCTCATCTGGTTGGTATCTGCTGCGTTGCTCGCGCCACCGCCACGCTCAGCGATTGATGAGGACTGGCCTGGGATTCAGGCAGCGCCCTCATCCTCTAGACCTGGAGTAGCATTGCTTGAGCCTGTGTTGGTTTTATAAAGTAACATCTCTTGACCATGTATTCGAGCTGCTGAGCTTGTGATTGAGCCCCTGGGACTGTAATTGAATACTCAAGCTTATAGTTGAGTCCCATCAGCGTGTAACTGAGCCCCGGAACGTTAATATTGTCCTTTTAGTGTGTAGTCTCACTGTCTTATATTAGCAAAATCTTGTGTTTGTTAATCCACTTGTGGTGCCAGGTGCATTTTTCTGAGAATGAGAAACGCAATAAATGCTCACACGAACGCTGGGCCCACGACTGTGGCTCCAAACTGCTAAGAGCCTAACTGACCCAGCTAGTCCTGAGGTTTCTAACTTCAACAGTCAGATTAATATTGTTTTTTTTCTATCAGTTGGGTTCTTACTGACCGCATCATCAGCTTTAAAATAACACTGCCTATTGTCATGTTGTCAAATGACTATTTTCATTCATGTTGAAGGCTCCAGTCACGGACGAAAGTCCACATCCAGGCCGGGCCTTAATTGAAATGTAGAGAAAATTATGAAACGAAAAAGAAAAGACAATGGAAAGTATTTAGGCAATTTTTGAGAAAAGTGAAAGACCTGTCTTTCGAAATGTGCTGGGTCATAGTTATTGGGAAAGACATGAGAGGGTAGAGAGTTCCAGAGTTTCGACGTGTAGGAGAAGAAGCAGTTATCAAAACGGCCCACCCTTGAATTGCTGATGACCACACAATAATCACGTGACTCAGCAGCTTGCCGAGTACCGCGTCCTGGTCGGTGAACAAAAACAGGCCTACATCTCTCCAGTCGTATAATATATGATTACACAGAATTTGGTGCCTGAGATAGCCACTTTTCTAAGTAAGTTTTGGTCGCTGATTCTAAATATGCCATCAGTTTTTCTCTATCAACTCTGGGTATCGAGATATGATATAACCCTAATTGCTGTGCATACAACCGATCGGACACAAGCATTGATGACTACAAATCATTAATTGTTGCCTTTTCATAAACAATAAATGGCTTCATACAGGTAGAGTTTGTTTATTATTATCAAATTACATCCAAATAATCACATGATAGTGAAACAAACACAGAAAGTTATATATCAATGATACAATGTTCACTTACTCAGACATCTCACGAAAGCGGCGTTTCAAAGACTTCTTGTGGTGAGCTGCCCAGGCCAATTACGTTGACTGGTCCAGTAGTAATCCACCATCATATGGCTATCCCAGTGTCCCTGATATGGCTATCCCAGTGTCCCTGATATGGCTATCCCAGTGTCCCTGATATGGCTATCCCAGTGTCCCTGATATGGCTATCCCAGTGTCTCCAATATGGGTATCCCAGTGTCCCTATCCCAGTATCCCCAATATAGGTATCCCAGTGTCCCTAATATGGGTATCCCAGTGTCCCTGATATGGCTATCCCAGTGTCTCCAATATGGGTATCCTAGTGTCCCTATCCCAGTATCCCCAATATAGGTATCCCAGTGTCCCTAATATGGGTATCCCAGTGTCCCTGATATAGGTATCCCAGTGTCCCTAATATGGGTATCCCAGTGTCTCCAATATGGGTATCCCAGTGTCCCTGATATGGGTATCCCAGTATCCTCAATATAGGTATCCCAGTGTCCCTAATATGGCTATCCCAGTGTCTCCAATATAGGTATCCAAGTGTCCCTGATATGGCTATCCCAGTATCCCCAATATAGGTATCCCAGTGTCCCCCAATATGGGCATCCCAGTGTCCCCGATATGGGTGTCCCAGTGTCCCAAAATATGGGTATCCCAGTGTCCCCGGTATCGGTATCCCAGAGTCCCCAATATGGGTATCCCAGTGTCCCCCAATATGGGTATCCCAGTGTCCCCGATATGGGTGTCCCAGTGTCCCAAAATATGGGTATCCCAGTGTCCCCGGTATCGGTATCCCAGAGTCCCCAATATGGGTATCCCAGTGTCCCCGGTATGGGTATCCCAGTGTCCCCAATATAGGTATCCCAGTGTCCCTAATATGGGTATCCCAGTTTCCCTAATATGGGTATCCCAGTGTCCCCAATATGGGTATCCCAGTGTCCCAGGTATGGGTATCCCAGTGTCCCCGGTATGGATATCCCAGTGTCCCCGGTATGTGTATCCCAGTGTCCCCGGTATGGGTATCCCAGTGTCCCTAATATGGGTATCCCAGTGTCCCCGGTATGGGTATCCCAGTGTCCCCGGTATGGGTATCCCAGTGTCCCCAATATGGGTATCCCAGTGTCCCCGGTATGGGTATCCCAGTGTCCCTAATATGGGTATCCCAGTGTCTCCAATATGGGTATCCCAGTGTCCCCGGTATAGGTATCCCAGTGTCCCTAATATGGGTATCCCAGTATCCCCAATATGGGTATCCCAGTGTCCCCAATATGGGTATCCCAGTGTCCCCGGTATCGGTATCCCAGTGTCCCCAATATGGGTATCCCAGTGTCCCCGGTATAGGTATCCCAGTGTCCCCAATATGGGTATTCCAGTATCCCCAATATGGGTATCCCAGTATCCCCAATATGGGTATCCCAGTGTCCCCGGTATAGGTATCCCAGTGTCCCCGGGATCTTTCTTCCATAGTTCTCAAATCTTGGAGGAATTCTTCACTTGTTCCTCACTTAGGTGACCAAGGTTGTCTGGGAAACGATCCAAGTGGGTGTGGAGGTAATGCACTTTGATGCTCATTTTACAGCCAAGTTGAGGGACAGAAGAGATCATGTTCTCCTCGAGTTTAGAATAGTTATCTGCTTTATGGTGACCAAGACAATACCTTACAACCACAGTGAACGAAGCCCATGCATCTGCCTCAACATTGGTCATTGAATCTTGGAAATGTGGGTCTTTCATGAGTTCCCAGATCATCAAAGATGCTGATATCAAATAGATAATCCAGGCCTTCAGCTTCTCCATGCTCAACACTGGAAATTTTCTGCATATGTAGTCAAAGCAGAGTCGCCATCTTAGTTCAGAGCTTCACAAACTGTTTCATTAAACCTAGTTTGATGTGCAGTGGTGGTACAATGATCTTATCTCTGTCAACCAAGGGTTCTGCCATTACATTATTTTCCCCAACCACCATGTGTTCTCTCAGAGACCATTGTTTCCTCATCCCAGTTCTCATCCTTAGCTTTACTATCCCAGAGACAGATAAAGCAGAGATACTTGGTGTATCCACACTGCTGACCCAGGAGAAAAGTCACCATCTTAAGATCAGCCATTGGTAATGGTAGTATGATATCTTGTGTAGGACCAGGGCGATTGTGTCCTGCTGTTCACTCATCTTAGTTCAGTGACCAACTGATCCATATTTGTTGCCATTGTGTAGAAGCACAACATTCTAAGCTCTGCTTAGAACTATCTATGCTCATGAGAGGTACATTTATTGATAAGTTCATTATCTCAAAAACTATACCTGCGAGAAGAAAATAAAGGATATATTCTTCTTTAGTGGTGTCAATATACCTAGAATCATGTCTAAAATCTGAGGCACCATTTTTTTTCAAATTCTTACATATATATGTATCTAATTATCATTAATACGAAGACCAATTCTGCTGGCGTTGAAACACTAGTACGAGTGATCGGCCATTACTAATAATGTATATGGTGGATTGGTTCAGTCTCATACATTATCCAAACTTCCAATAACCGTGTTCGTAGGAAAACTAGTAGTGTTAGTACTAGAAGCAGTCACACTTGATGTACATGTAGAGAGTTTTTTATATCGACTGAATATGTTAATAAGTGCGTATACACCTGTTGCTTCAGGATGTGTGGAATCAGCCAAAGCCTAGCCACGTCGCTCCCTCAGTAGCACTCAAACCAGCATGGTTAATGTGGAACCAAAATAGCGACCCGTTTGTGGCGAGTTTACGGTTATATATATATGGCTGTTTATAATGTATAATAGTGATGATAATCACCTATAACCGTCTTAATTATCATTGTCCCGATTACTGTCAGTGAAGAGCAGACAGTTACCTTGTGCAGTGAGCTGTCAGCTACCGAGTTTCCAGGTGGTTTGATTGTAGTCATAAGCGATGCACCTAATGAATACACAGTTCCATGCTAAGGTTCAGGGGTCATTTTCTTTACTTCATGCAGTCCGAGCGGGTTATGAATGGTAGCTGAGACGTCGCGGGCAACTTGTTCCAATCGTGGCCATCCACTTTACAGAATATATATATATATATATATATATATATATATATATATATATATATATATATATATATATATATATATATATATATAAATAGATAGATAGATATATATATATTTGTCCCTGGGGACAGGGGATTAAGAATGCTTCCCACGTATTCCCTGCGTGTCGTAGAAGGCGACTAAAATGGGAGGGAGCGTGGGGCTGGAAATCCTCCCCTCTCTTTTTTTTTTTTTCCAAAAGAAGGAACAGAGGGGGCCAGGTGAGGATATTCCAAAAAAGGCCCAGTCCTCTGTTCTTAACGCTACCTCGCTAACGCGGGAAATGGCGAATAGTTTAAAAGAGAAAAAGATATATATATATATATATATATATATATATATATATATATATATATATATATATATATATATATATATATATATATATATATATATATATAAGTGAGTCAGTAGTTGTTCGCTGATGATACAGCGCTGGTGGCTGATTCATGTGAGAAACTGCAGAAGCTGGTGACTGAGTTTGGTAAAGTGTGTGAAAGAAGAAAGTTAAGAGTAAATGTGAATAAGAGCAAGGTTATTAGGTACAGTAGGGTTGAGGGTCAAGTCAATTGGGAGGTGAGTTTGAATGGAGAAAAACTGGAGGAAGTGAAGTGTTTTAGATACCTGGGAGTGGATCTGGCAGCGGATGGAACCATGGAAGCGGAAATGGATCATAGGGTGGGGGAGGGGGGCGAAAATTCTGGGAGCCTTGAAGAATGTGTGGAAGTCGAGAACATTATCTCGGAAAGCAAATATGAGTATGTTTGAAGGAATAGTGGTTCCAACAATGTTGTATGGTTGCGAGGCGTGGGCTATGGATAGAGTTGTGCGCAGGAGGATGGATGTGCTGGAAATGAGATGTTTGAGGACAAAGTGTGGTGTGAGGTGGTTTGATCGAGTAAGTAACGTAAGGGTAAGAGAGATGTGTGGAAATAAAAAGAGCGTGGTTGAGAGAGCAGAAGAGGGTGTTTTGAAATGGTTTGGGCACATAGAGAGAATGAGTGAGGAAAGATTGACCACGAGGATATATGTGTCGGAGGTGGAGGGAACGAGGAGAAGAGGGAGACCAAATTGGAGGTGGAAAGATGGAGTGAAAAAGATTTTGTGTGATCGGGGCCTGAACATGCAGGAGGGTGAAAGGAGGGCAAGGAATAGAGTGAATTGGAGCGATGTGGTATACCGGGGTTGACGTGCTGTCAGTGGATTGAATCGGGGCATGTGAAGCGTCTGGGATAAACCATGGAAAGCTGTGTAGGTATGTATATTTTGCGTGTGTGGACGTATGTATATACATGTGTATGGGGGTGGGTTGGGCCATTTCTTTCGACTATTTCCTTGCGCTACCTCGCAAACGCGGGAGACAGCGACAAAGCAAAAAAAAGAAAAAAAAAAGAAAAAAAAAATATATATATATATATATATATATATATATATATATATATATATATATATATATATATATATATATATATATATATATATATATATATATATATATATATATATATATATATATATCCCTGGGGATAGGGGAGAAAGAATACTTCCGACGTATTCCCTGCGTGTCGTAGAAGGCGACTAAAAGGGGAGGGAGCGGGGGGCTGGAAATCTTCCCCTCTCGTTTTTTTTTTAATTTTCCAAAACAAGGAACAGAGAAGGGGGCCAGGTGAGGATATTCCCTCCAACGCCCAGTCCTCTGTTCTTAACGCTACCTCGCTAACGCGGGAAATGGCGAATAGTTTGAAAGAAAGAAAAATATATATATATATATATTGCTTTCTCGCTGTCTCCCGCGTTAGCGAGGTAACGCAAGGAGACAGACGAAAGAATGGCACAACCCACCCACATACACATGTATATAAATACACGTCCACACACGCAAATATATATACCTATACATCTCAACGTATACATATATACATACACACAGACAGACATATACATATATACACATGGAC
The DNA here is from genome assembly GCF_036320965.1 of Panulirus ornatus. Lineage (NCBI taxonomy): Eukaryota > Metazoa > Arthropoda > Malacostraca > Decapoda > Palinuridae > Panulirus > Panulirus ornatus. Next base: position 41,267,628 of record NC_092237.1, read on the forward strand.
ATAATTCATACTGTCTGCCTTTATTCATTCCCATCGCCACCTCGCCACACATGAAATAACAACCCCCTCCCCCCTCATGTTTGCGAGGTAGCGCTAGGAAAAGACAACAAAGGCCCCATTCGTTCACACTCAGTCTCTAGCTGTCATGTAATAATGCCCGAAACCACAGCTCCCTTTCCACATCCAGGCCTCACAGAACTTTCCATGGTTTACCCCAGACGCTTCACCTGCCCTGGTTCAATCCATTGATAGCACGTCGACCCCTGGTATACCAAATCGTTCCAATTCACTCTATTCCTTGCACGCCTTTCACGCTCCTACATGTTCAGGCCCCGATCACTCAAAATCTTTTTCACTCCGTCTTTCCACCTCCAATTTGGTATCCCACTTCTCCTCGTTCCCTCCACCTCTGACACATGTATCCTCTTGGTCAATCTTTCCTCACTCATTCTCTCCATGTGACCAAACCATTCAAAACACCCTCTTCTGCTCTCTCAACTACACTCTTTTTATTACCACACATCTCTCCTACCCTATTATTACTTACTCGATAAAACCACCACACACCACATGTTGTCCTCAAACATCTCAGTTCCAGCACATCCACCCTCCTGCGCACAGACCTATCCATAGCCCACGCCTCGCAACCATACAAATTTGTTGGAACCATTATTCCTTCAAACATACCCATTTTTGCTTTCCGAGATAATGTTCTCGACTTCCACATATTCTTCAAGGCTCCCAGGATTTTCGTCCCCTCCCCACCCTATGATTCATTTCCGCTTCCATGGTTCCATCCGCTGCCAAATCCACTCCCAGATATCTAAAACACTTCACTTCCTCCAGTTTATCTCCATTCAAACGTACCTCCCAATTGACTTGACCCTCAACCCCACTGTACCTAATAACCTTGCTCTTATTCACATTTACTCTTAACTTTCTTCTTTCACACACTTTACCAAACTCAGTCACCAGTTTCTGTTGTTTCTCACATCAATCAGCCACCAGCCCTGCATCATCAGCGAACAACAACTGACTTACTTCCCAAGCTCTCTCATCCCCAACAGACTGCAAACTTGCCCCTCTTTCCAAAACTCTTGCATTCACCTCCCGAACAACCCCATCCATAAACAAATTAAACAACCATGGAGACATCACACACCCCTGCCGCAAACCTACATTCACTGAGAACCAATCACTTTCCTCTCTTCCTACACGTACACATGCCTTACATCCTCGATAAAAACTTTTCACTGCTTCTAACAACTTGCCTCCCACACCATATATTCTTAATACCTTCCACAGAGTATCTCTATCATCTCTATCATATGCCTTCTCCAGAGCCATAAATGCTACATACAAATCTATTTGCTTTTCTGAGTATTTCTCACATACATTCCTCAAAGCAAACACCTGATCCACACATCCTCTACCACTTCTGAAACCACACTACTCTTCCCCAATCTGATGCTCTGTACATGCCTTCATCCTCTCAATCAATACCCTCCCATATAATTTACCAGGAATACTCAAAAAACTTATACCTCTCTAATTTGAGCACTCACCTTTGTCCCCTTTGCCTTTGTACAATGGCACTATGCAAGCATTCCGCCAATCTTCAAGCACCTCACCATGAATCATACTTACATTGAATATCCTTACCAACCAGTCAGCAACACTGTCACACCCTTTTTTTTTATAAATTCCACTGAAATACCATCCAAACCCGCTGCCTTGCCGGCTTTCATCTTCCGCAAAGCTTTCACTACCTCTTCTCTGTTTACCAAATCATTTTCCCTAACCCTCTCTTGCAAATCACCTCGAAGAAAACTCCCTATATCTTCCACTCTATCATCAACCACATCCAACAAACCTTCAAAATACTTAATCCACCTCCTTCTCACATCACCACTACTTGTTATCATCTCCCCATTAGCCGCCTCCACTGAAGTTCCCATTTGTTCCCTTGTCTTACGCACTTTATTTTCCTCCTTCCAAAACATCTTTTTATTCTCCCTATGATTTAATGATACTCTCTCACCCCAGCTCTTATTTGCCCTCTTTTTCACCTCTTGCATCTTTCACTTGACCTCCTACCTCTTTCTTTTATACATTTCCCATTCATTTGCATTATTTCCCTGCAAAAATTATCCAAATGCCTCTCTCTTCTCTTTCACTAATAATCTTATTTCTTCATCCCACCACTCACTACCCTTTCTAATTTGCCCACCTCCCACGCTTCTCATGCCACAAGCATCTTTTGCGCAAGCCATCACTGCTTCCCTAAATGCATCCCATTCCTCCCCCACTCCCTTTACCTCCTTTGTTCTTACCTTTATCCATTCTGTACTCAGTCTCTCCTGGTACTTCCTCACACAAGTCTCCTTCCCAAGCTCACTTACTCTCACCACTCTCTTCACCCAAGCATTCTCTCTTCTTTTCTGAAAACCTCTACAAATCTTCACCTTCGCCTCCACAAGATAATGATCAGACATCCCTCCAGTTGCACCTCTCAGCACATTAACATCCAAAAGTCTCTCTTTTGCGCGCATGTCAATTAACATGTAATCCAATAACTCTCTCTAGCCATCTCTCGTATACTCGTAAGTATACTTACGTATATCTCGCTTTTTAAACCAGGTATTCCCAATAATCAGGCCTTTTTCAGCACATAAATCTACAAGCTCTTCACCATTTCCATTTACAACACTGAACACCACATGTATACCAATTATTCCCTCAACTGCCACATTATTCACCTTTGTATTCAAATCACCCATCACTATAACCCGGTCTCGTGCATCAAACGCACTAACATTCAGCTCCTCCCAAAACACTTGCCTCTCATGATCTTTCTTCTCATGCCCAGGTGCATATGCACCAATAATCACCCATCTCTCTCCATCAACTTTCAGTTTTACCCATATCAATCTAGAGTTGACTTTCTTACACTCTATCACATACTCCCACCAATTCTTCTTCAGGAGTAGTGCTACTCCTTCCCTTGCTGTCGTCCTCTCTCTAACCCCTGACTTTAGTCCCAAGACATTCCCAAACCACTCTTCCCCTTTACCCTTGAGCTTCGTTTCACTCAGAGCCAAAACATCCACGTTCCTTTCCTCAAACATACTACCTATCTCTCATTTTTTCTCATCCTGGTTACATCCACACACATTTAGACACCCCAATCTGAGCCTTCGAAGAGGACGAGCACTCCCCTCGTGACTCCTTTTTCTGTTTCCCCTTTTAAAAAGTTAAAGTACAAGGAGGGGAGGGTTTCTAGCCCCCCGCTCCCCTATCCCCAGGGGTGGAGAAGAACGAATATATATATATATATATATATATATATATATATATATATATATATATATATATATATATATATATATATATATATATATATATATATATATATATATATATATATATATATATATATATATATATATATATATATATATATATATATATATATATATATATATATATATATATATATATATATATATATATATATATATATATATATATATATATATATATATATATATATATATATATATATATATATATATATATATATATATATATATATATATATATATATATATATATATATATATATGTATATCTTATATATATATATATATATATATATATATATATATATATATATATATATATATATATATATATATACAAGGAGGGGAGGGTTTCTAGCCCCCCGCTCCTGTCCCCTTTAGTCGCCTTCCACGACACGTGAGGAATGCGTGGGAAGTATTCTTTCTCCCCTATCCCCAGGGGTGGAGAAGAACGAATATATATACATATATATATACATATATATATATATATATATATATATATATATATATATATATATATATATATATATATATATATATATATCCCTGGGGATAGGGGATTAAGAATACTTCCCACGTATTCCCTGCGTGTCGTAGAAGGCGACTAAAAGGGGAGGGAGCGAGGGGCTGGAAATCCTCCCCTCTCGTTTTTTTCTTAATTTTCCAAAAGAGGGAACAGAGTGGGGCCAGGTGAGGATATTCCAAAAAAGAACCAGTCCTCTGTTCTTAACGCTACCTCGCTATCGCGGGAAAATGGCGAATAGTTTAAAAGAAATATATATATATATATATGTATATATATATATATATATATATATATATATATATATATATATATATATATATATATATATATATATATTCTATTTTCCTTTATATTTATTTTGCTTTGTCGCTGTCTCCCGCGTTAGCGAGGTAGCGCAAGGAAACAGACGAAAGAATGGCCCAACCCGCCCACATACACATGTATATACATACACGTCCACACACGCAAATATACATACCTCTACATCTTAATGTACACATATATATACACACACAGACGTATACATATATACACATGTACATAATTCATACCGTCTGCCTTTATTTGTTCCCATCGCCACCTCGCAACACATGGAATAACAACGCCCTCCCCCCTCATGTGTGCGAGGTAGCGCTAGGAAAGACACCAAAGGCCCCATTCGTTCACACTCAGTCTCTAGCTGTCATGTAATAATGCACCGAAACCACAGCTCCCTTTCCACATCCAGGCCCCACAAAACTTTCCATGGTTTACCCTAGACGCTTCACATGCCCTGGTTCAATCCATTGACAGCACGTCGACCCCGGTATACCACATCGTTCCAATTCAGTCTATTCCTTGCACGCCTTTCACCCTCCTGCATGTTCAGGCACCGATCACACAAAATACTTTCTCACTCCATCTTTCCACCTCCAATTTGGTGTCCCACTTCTTCTCGTTCCCTCCACTTCTGACACATATATCCTCTTGGTCAATCTTTCCCCACTCATTCTCTCCATGTGACCAAACCATTTCAAAACACCCTCTTCTGCTCTCTCAACCACACTCTTTTTATTTCCACACATCTCTCTCACCCTTACATGACTTACTCGATCAAACCACCTCACACCACATTTTGTCCTCAAACATCTCATTTCCAGCTTTCCACCCTCCTACGCACAACTCTATCCATAGCCCACGCCTCGCAACCATACAACATTGTTGGAACCACTATTCCTTCAAACATACCCATTTTTGCTTTCCGAGATAATGTTTTCGACTTCCAAACATTCTTCAAGGCTCCCAGAACTTTCGCCCCCTCCCCCACCCTATGATTCATTTCCGCTTCCATGGTTCCATCCGCTGCCAGATCCACTCCCAGATATCTAAAACACTTTACTTCCTCCAGTTTTTCTCCATTCAAACTTACCTCCCAACTGACTTGACCCTCAACCCTACTCTACCTAATAACCTTGCTCTTATTCACATTTACTCTTAACTTTCTTCTTTCACACACGATACCAAACTCAGTCACCAGCTTCTGCAGTTTCTTACATGAATCAGCCACCAGCGCTGTATCATCAGCGAGCAACAACTGACTCACTTCCCAAGCTCTCTCATCCACAACAGACTGCATACTTGCCCCTCTTTCCAAAACTCTTGCATTCACATCCCTAACAACCCCATCCATAAACAAATTAAACAACCATGGAGACATCACACACCCCTGCCGCAAACCTACATTCACTGAGAACCAATCACTCTCCTCTCTTCCTACACGTACACATGCCTTACATCCTAGATAAAAACTTTTCACTGCTTCTAACAACTTGCCTCCCACACCATATATTCTTAAAACCTTCCACAAAGCATCTCTATCAACTCTATCATATACCTTCTCTAGATCCATGAATGCTACACACAAATCCATTTGTTTTTCTAAGTATTTCTCACATACATTCTTCAAAGCAGACACCTGATCCACACATCCTCTACCACTTCTGAAACCACACTACTCTTCCCCAACCTGATGGTCTGTACACGCCTTCACCCTCTCAATCAATACCCTCCCATATAATTTACAAGGAATACTCAACAGACTTATATATATATATATATATATATATATATATATATATATATATATATATATATATATATATATATATATAAATGAGAAGAAAGATCATGAGAGGCAAGTGTTTTGGGAGCAGCTGAGTGAGTGTGTTAGTAGTTTTAATGCACGACACCGGGATGTAGTGATGGGTGATTTGAATGCAAAGATGAGTAATGTGGCAGTTGAGGGAATAATTGGTGTACATAGGTTGTTCAGTGCTACAAATGGAAATGGTGAAGAGCTTGCAGATTAATGTGCTGAAAAAAGACTGGTGATTGGAAATACCTGGTTAAAAAAGAGAGATATACATAATTATACGTATGTAAGTACGAGAGATGGCCAGAGAGCGTTATTGGATTACGCGTTAATTGATAGGCGCACGAAAGAGAGAATTTTGGATGTTCATATGCTGAGAGGTGCAATTGGAGGGATGTCTGATCATTATCTTGTGGAGGTGAAGGTGAAGATTAGTAGAGGTTTTCAGAAAAGAAGAATGTTGGGTTGAAAAGAGTGGTGAGAGTAAGTGAGCTTGGGAAGGAGACTTGTGTGAGGAAGTACCAGGAGAGACTGATTGCAAAAGAGAAAAAGGTGAGAACAAAGGACGTAAGTGGAGCGGGGGAGGAATGGAGTGTATTTAAGGAATCAGTGATGGCTTGCGCAAAAGATGCTTGTGGCATTAGAGGCGTGGGAGGTGGGCAGATTAGAAAGGGTAGTGAGTTGTGGCATGAAGAAATAAGAGTATTAGTGAAAGAGAAGATAGAGGCATTTGGACGATTTTTGCAGCGAGATACTGCAAATGACTGGGAGATGTATAAAAGAAAGAGGCAAGAGGTCAAGAGAAAGGTGCAAGAGGTGAAAAAGAGGGCAAATGAGAGTTTGGGTGAGAGAGTATCATTAGATTTTGGGAGAATAAAAAGATGTTTAGGAAGAAGGTAAGTAAAGTGCGTAAGACAAGGGAACAAATGGGAACTTCAATGAAGGGGGCAAATGGAGAGGTGATAACAAGTAGTGATGATGTGAGAAGGAGATGGAGTGAGTATTTTGAAGGTTTGTTGTATGTGTTGGATGATAGAGTGGAAAATATAGGGTTTTTTGGTCGATGTGGCGTGTAAAGTGAGAGGGTTAAGGAGAATGATTTGGTAAACAGAGAAGAGGTAGTAAAAGCTTTGCGGAAGATGAAAGCCGGCAAGGCAGCGGGTTTGGATGGTATTTCAGTGGAATTTATTAAAAAAGGGTGTGACTCTATTTTTGACTGGTTGGTAAGATTATTTAATGTATGTATGGCTCATGGTAAGGTGCCTTAGGATTGGCAGAATACTTGCATAGTGCTATTGTACAAAGACAGAGGGTATAAGAGTGAGTGCTCAAATTACAGAGGTATGAGTTTGTTTAGTATCCCTGGGAAATCATATGGGAGGGTATTGATTGAGAGGGTGAAGGCATGTACAAAACATCAGATTGGGGAAGAGCAGTGTGGTTTCAGAAGTGGTAGAGGATGTGTGGATCAGGTGTTTGCTTTGAAGGATGTATGTGACAATTACTTAGAAAAGCAAATGGATTTGTATTTTACATTAATGGATCTGGAGAAGGCATATGATAGAGTTGATAGATATGCTCTGTGGAAGGTTTTAAGAATATATGGTGTGGGAGGCAAGTTGTTAGAAACAGTGAAAAGTTTTTAACGAGGATGTAAGGAATGTGTACGTGTAGCAAGAGAGGAAAGTGATTGGTTCTCAGTGAATGTTGGTTTGCGGCTGGGGTGTGTGATGTCTCCTTGGTTGTTTGATTTGTTTATGGATGTGGTTGTTAGGGAGGTGAATGCAAGAGTTTTGGAAAGAGGGGCAAGTATGTAGTCTGTTATGGATGAGAGAGCTCGGGCACTGAGTCAGTTGTTGTTCGCTGCTGATACATTGCTGGTCGCTGATATGGGTGAGAAATTGCAGAAGCGGGTGACTGAGTTTGGTAAAGTGTGTGAAAGAAGAAAGCTGAGAATACATGTGAATAAGGGCAAGGTTATTAGGTACAGTAGGGTTGAGGGACAAGTCGATTGGGAGGTAAGTTTGAATGGAGAAAAACTGGAGGAAGTGAAGTGTTTTAGATATCTGGAAGTGGATTTGGCGGCGGATGGAGCCATGTAAGCGGAAGTGAATCATAGGGTGGGGGAGGTGGTGAAAGTTCTGGGAGCGTTGAAAAATGTTTGGAAATCGAGATCATTATCTCAGAAAGCAAAAATGGATATGTTTGAAGGAATAGCGGTTCCAACAATGTTATATGGTTGCGAGGCGTGGGCTATGGATAGAGTTGTGCGGAGGAGGGTGGATGTGCTGGAAATGAGATGTTTGAGTACAATTTGTGGTTTGACGTAGTTTGATCTAGTAAGTAATGAAAGGGTAAGAGAGATGTGTGGTAATAAAAAGACTGTGGTTTAGAAAGCAGAAGAGGGTGTGTTGAAATGGTTTGGCACATGGAGAGAATGAGTGAGGAAAAATTGACCAAGAGGATATATGTGTCAGAGGTGGAGGGAACGAGGAGAAGTGGGAGACCAAATTCGAGGTGGAAAAATGGCGTGAAAAAGATTTTGAGTGATCGGGGCCTGAACATGCAGGAGGATGAAAGGCCTGCAAGGAATAGAGTGAACTGGAACGACGTGGTATACCGGGGTGGACGTGCTGTCAATGGATTGAACCAGGGCATGTGAAGCGGCTGGGGTAAACCATGAAAAGTTCTGTGGGACCTGGATGAGGAAAGGGAGCTGTGGTTTCGGTGCATTATACATGAGAGCTAGAGATTGAGTGTGAACGAATATGGCCTTTGTTGTCTTTTCCTAGCGCTACCTCGCGCACATGAGGGGGGGGGGTTGTTATTTCATGTGTGGCGGGGTGGCGATGGGAATGAACAAAGGCAGACAGTATGAATTATGTGCATGTGTATATATCTATATGTCTGTGTGTATATATATATATATATATATATATATATATATATATATATATATATAGGTAAGTATATGTGCGTGTGTGGACGTGTATGTATACACATGTGTATGTGCGTAGGTTGTGCCATTCTTTCGTCTGTTTCCTTGCGCTACGTCGCTAACGCAGGAGACTGCGACAAAGTATGATATATAATAAATGAAATATATATATATATATATATATATATATATATATATATATATATATATATATATATATATATATATATATATATATATATATATATATATATACATATATATATATATATATATATATATATATATATATATATATATATATATATATATATATATATATATATATATACACGTGTAATAAAGAGATTTCTGGATGTTGATGTGCTGAGAGGGGCAGCTGGAGGGATGTCTGATCACTATCATGTGGGGGTGAAGGTGAAGGTTTGTAGAGGTTTTCAACAAAAGAAGAGGAAATGTATGGGTGAAGAGAGTGGAGAGGGTAAGTGAGCTTGGAAAGAGGGTAAGTGAGCTTGGAGAGATTAAATGTAGAATGGCAAAAGGTGAGAGCAAATGAAGTGAAGAGAGTAGTTGGTTAATGGGATGTATTTAGGAAAGCAGTGATGGTATGTGCAAAAGATGCATGTGGCATGAGAAAGGTGGGAGGTGGGCAGATTAGGAAGGATAGTGAATGGTGGGATGAAGAAGTAGAGTTGTTTGTGAAAGAGAAAAGAGAGGCATTTGGAGTGCAAATGCCTGGGAGATGTATAAAAGAATGCGACAAGAGAACTAGAGGAAGGTGGAAGGTTTGAAAAAGAGGGCAAATGAAAGTTGAGGTAAGATAATATCATTAAAGTTTAGGGGGAATAAAAAGTTGTTTTGGAAGGAGGTAATTAAAGTGTGTGAGACGAGAGAACAAATGGGAACATCGGTGAAGGGGGCTAATGGGGAGGTGATATCAAGTTGTGGTAAAGTGAGAAGGAGATGGGGTGAGTATTTTGAAGGTTTGTTGAATGTGTTTGATGATAGAGTGGCAGATATATGGTGTTTTGGTCGATGTGGTGTGCGAAGTGAGAGGGTCAGGGAAAATGGTCTGGTTAAGAGAGAGGAGGAGTGAAAGCTTTGCGGGAGATGAAAGCCGGAAAGGCGGCGAGTTTGGATGGTATTGCAGTGGAATTCATTAAGAGGGGGGGGGGTGACTTTCTTGTTGATTGGTTGGTAAGGATATTCACTGCATGTAGGGATCATGGTGAAGTGCCTAAATATTGGCGGAATGCGTGCATAGTGCCATTGTACTAAGGCAAAAGGGATAAGAGTGAGTGTTCAAACTAGAGGTATACGTTTGTTGAGTATTCTTGGGATATTATGTGGAAGGGTATTGATTGAGAAGTTAAGGGCATCACCAGATTGGGGAAGAGCAGTGTGGTTTCAGATGAGGTAGAGGATGTGAAGAATGTGTATGAGAAATACTTAGAGAAACAGATGGATTTGTATGTAGCATTTATGGATCTGGAGAAAGCATATGATAGAGTGGATTGAGATGCTCTGTGGAAGGTCTTGAAAGCATAAGGTATGGAAAGTTAGCTGCTAGAAGCAGCGAAACATTTTTACCAAGTATGTAAGGCATGTGTACGAGTAGGAGGAGAGGAGAGGGACTGATTCCCATGAAGGTCGGTCTGCGGCAGGGGTGTGTGATGTACCCATAGTTGTATAATGTGTTTATGGAAGGGGTGGTTAAAGAGGTAAATGCAAGAGTTTTGGATAGAGGGGCGAGTGTACAGTCTGTTTTGGATGAGAAGGCTTGGGAAGTGAGTCAGTTGTTGCTCGCCGATGATACAGCGCTGGTGGCTGATTCGAGTGAGATACTGCAGGATTTGGTGACTGACTTTGGAAAAGTGTGTGAGAGGAGAAACTTGTGAGCAAATGTGAATAAGAGCAAAGTTATTAGGATCAGTAGGGTTGAAGAACAAGTTAATTGGGATGTAAGTTTGCAAGGAGAAAAATTGGAGGAAGTGAATTGTTTTAGATATCTGGGAGTGGACTTGACAGCGAATAGAATCATGGAAGCAGATGTGAGTCACAGGGTGGGGAGGGGGCGATGGCTCTGGGAGCGATGAATAATTTGTGGAAGGAGAGAACGTTATCTCGCAGAGCAAAAATAGGTATAACTGAAGGAATAGTATTTCCAACAATACTATTTGATTGCAAGGCATAGGGTATAGATAGTGTTGTACAGAGGAGGATGGTTGTGTTGGAAATTAAAAGTTTGAGGACCATATTTGGTGTGAGGTGGTTTGGTCGAGTAAGTAATGAAAGGGTAAGAAAGAAATAAAAAGAGTGTGGTTGAGAGAGCAGAAGAGCGTGTGTTGAAATGATTTTGATATATGGAGAGAGTGCGTGAGGAAAGATTGACAAAGAGTATGTATTTGTTTGAGATGGAGGGAAGAAGGAGAAACGGGAGACCAAATTGGTGGTGGAAAGATGGAGTGAAAAAGATTTTGAGTGATCGGGGCCTGAGCATATAGGAAGGTGAGAGGCATGCAAGGAATAGAATGAATTGGAACGATGTGGTATACCGAGGTCGACGTGCTGTCAATGTACTGAGCCAGGGCATGTGAAACGTCTGGGGTAAACCATGAAAGGGTCCATGGGACCTGGATGTGGATACGGAGCTGTGGTTTTGGTGAATTACACGTGACAGCTAGAGACTGAGCGTGAACGAATGTGTCCTTTGTTATCTGTTTTGTCTCTGACCTTCGGAACCCAGGACCGGATTTGTATTGTACAGGCATGACGGACTCTGTAGCTTAGTGCGGGTCAATGACGTGTCCCATCCATCTACGTCCTACTGGCGGGCCATCAAAGAGCTGTATGGCTGTGGTCATGTTTGTCTGGATGCTGATGACAGCTGGTTTCTCTCTAATGTGAATGACTCCTGATGCATGTAGTCTCCTCTGATCACTGCAACTAGTAATGATTTTGATGTTATTCAGTATTATCTCCTTCGTTAGTCTCGTTCCATGCTTTGGTCATGATGTTGTTTGATCCCACCTTCTTGTAAGTGGAACGAGAAGTGGCAGCTCAGGGTACAGGAGTGCAAATTGTATGTCCAATGTAGTTTATGTGGTGGGGCTGACAGTTCCCAATATTGCACCACTTCTCATAGACCACATCGATACGATTCAGAATTTCAGAGCGACTTATCATATTGTTGTTTATTACGGGTGAATATGTTTTCGGAGTGTTGCAGTATATTATCAGACTGATAGATAGATAAATAGACAGATAATTAAAACACTGTGAACCACTCTATGTTTGTGGGCAGGTTGAAAGATGATGTACACAAATTTGTTTGTGTTGGAAGCGCACACGCACACACACACACACACACACACACACACACACACACACACACACACACACACACACACACACACACACACACACACACACACACACACACACACACAGCAGACATGAGTAGAGTGAGATACGGGAAACCCATGTCTTAGGGTAATATTACTCCGAAAATTAACTTAACAGCTGTAGAATTCTTCGTTTACGTTCTTTTCAACAGTTTCATCATTTCAGAATTTACAGTGATAAGTCAATGTTTACTCTTGGATTAAAACACTTAGTCACAGACTAACACACACATCCTGTCAGGATATATGTCTTAGAAGGAAATGATAATGTCGGCTGATCCATTCATACTGCAACTCACAGTTTTGTGTTAAGAAAATTCCTTTTACCTCTACAGAAACCATTGGTTGATGTGACTGTGGCTAAGCAAGATGTCTACTGTGCAGTGGAGGACGGTCACCAGGAGATGAACTTTACAAGAGGACAGTTCTACTGGAGGAAACGTGGTGACATCGTTCTGATGGAGGAAGCTGGCAACTACCAGGGTCTGCGTATTGAGAACTACTGTATCACACACAGACGGGATGATCAGGGGAACTCACCTGGACGCTGAAGGGTTGTATCTCCCCGCCATCTGTGCCACTGTGCTGCCCTCCAGGTCAGGCCCTTCAGGATGGTGTGTGTCACTCTTTCTCCACCCCAGAGTTACTCACACCTGACATAAGCACTGACAGTTTTAGGAACAAGAAAGAGTGGCCTCTTATAAGAAATCATCTTAATCCAATCAACTGTACCGATGAACCCCTAAAATCAATACCACTGTCCTCAGAGGAGTCATTTTTGGCGCATCTTCCGACTGGCCTTATGCATGTTTGGAAGCCTCTTGGCATTCATCACTTAGAAACTACATTATTCAAATATTGCGTAAGCGTAGATATTAGTCAGGACGGATCTCTGAAGTACTCTGCCAACATGTGTTACTCTGATCCTAAAGAGACTCACTCGAAGATGTGTAGTGACAACATATGCGTACGCAAGTGTTGTGACACTGGGGAAATATTTAGTGTTTCTAACAACAGATGTGTCCCGTATAATAATGCCACCTTCGAACCTCGCTTCTCGACCAAACCTTGTCATTATAACACAGTATATGGATATCCCTTTTGTAAATTCAAGTCACAAATAAAAGGAATACCGATTATTGACAAAGGATCTCTAATATATGGTGGTAGACCTTTCCTTCCATCTGAATACTGTGTCGATCAGTTCTCTAATGGGAAAGGCCTAGTTGAGGACAGCGCGTTAGCTTGCCTTTCTACGGAGTCGACGTGGCATGAGTCGCGTTCCGCAGTGTTCCGTGTTTGTTTTATAATCTCTATCAACTTCCAAATCCTTACAGTTCTGTGCTACTATATGGTGCCAACACTTCTGCAGAAGGGCGGCTGGTACCATTTGTGTTACGTCGTTTCACTCATGGTAGGCTTCTTGTCTATCCTCATTCAACAAACCGCAGTACTGAGAAACACACCATCTTGTGCTGCTTTAGGTAAGTTTTGGTGAAAAAAGTTGGGGAGATATACACGCTTGGTACGAACTATGGAGTTCATTAACTGATGATTTACTTCATGTTAGGGATAAGTACATCTTGAACCCATAGCTATTCTCCTTATTAGCGGATCTATTTGAAACATGAACCAATCAGTTTTGTTTTCCCATAGAATAAAAAACTTTCTAATTCTACATTTTGCAATTAGTCAAAATAATATCTGGATTACTCGTGTGAAAGTTGCAAATACAAGTCACAGTAAATGTTAAAAGTAGAATGCCTCCATCTCTGCCGATAGCTTTAGACGAGAGTTTTTCGTAATTATTGACCAAGATTTCCTAAGATATGTTCGAAACAGTTCATCAAGAGACAGGATTTATTCTATGGGTGTTTTTGCAGGTAGTAAGACAAAATAATCTGAAACTTTTTGAAGATATGCTAGAATTCTACGAGACATTGTTCTTCTAAATCCATGAGAGAGAAAGTGAAAACGAGAAAATATCTATCCTTCCAATGATTTTTTGCAGTATCTAGGCAATATATATATATATATATATATATATATATATATATATATATATATATATATATATATATATATGTATATATATATATTGGAAAGAATCACAATTTCGTGCGTGGTCAAGTATATTCCTGTGAGTCCAAGGGGAAAATGAAACACGATAAGTTCCCAAGTGCACTTTCGTGTAATAATCACGTCATCAGGGAAGACACAAGAGAGAAATATAACAGTCGGTTGATATACAAAGAAGGGACGTAGCTAGGACGCCATTTGGCAAACATACCATTGTCCAAGACAGACAACGAACGTATCATAAACTTATTATGTGGAAAAGGTGCATTGTTTACAAATCTTATCAAAAATAAAGTTATCCAATTCGTATAGACCTTCACTAATGTTAAGATTATATCTTTTTTTGTATCTGATAATAGAAGATTCACTGATATTTCTCGTGCTAATAAAGTTAAGAGTTAATGACTGAGATGGCATTACTCCAGTAAATACAATGATCATAGTTTTTAATGTAATCAAACAAGGCATTTGATTCTTGTCCTGTTCTTATACTATATTCATGTTGCTTAAGTCTAAGAGAAAGATCCTTATCTGTCTGCCCAGCATAAAACTAATCTCAATTTCCATATGGCACTTTATAGATGCACCCAAGAGAATATTCTGGTGAGTTTCTGATTAAGATATTCTTTATAGTATCATTGTTAAAGGATTTAAGCAACATATAGAGTGAAGTGAAATTATCATTAAAAGAGAGAATTAAAAGATTCTTGGTGTCAATGGGAGGTTTCACTGATAAATCCCTTAAGTTAGCAAAAAAATAATTTTATAGAGTTGAGCCCAAACCACCCACTGATA
The DNA here is from genome assembly GCF_036320965.1 of Panulirus ornatus. NCBI lineage: Eukaryota > Metazoa > Arthropoda > Malacostraca > Decapoda > Palinuridae > Panulirus > Panulirus ornatus. The sequence continues at coordinate 41,282,866 of NC_092237.1, forward strand.
CCAAGAATCTTTTAGTTTTCCCTTTTGATAACAATTTTACTTCACTTCCCATTTTGCTTAAATACTTTAATATAAATGTTGCCTTCAGCAACAATGATACTATAAAGAATATCTTAATCAGGGACTCACCAGAAAATTCTCCGGTTGCATCTATAAAGTGCCATGGAGAAATTGTGATAAGTTTTATGTTGGTCAGACTAGTAAGGATATTTCTGTTAGACTTAAGCAACATGAAATATAGTATAGGAACAGGACAAGAATCAAATGCCTTGTTTAATCACGTTAAAAACCACGATCATCATACTGACTGGAGGAATGCCATCTCATTTATTAACTCTAACTCCAGTACCACGAGAAACATCATTGAATCTTCTATTACTGAATACACAAAGAATTATAATCTTAATGTTAGTGAAGATCTATACAAATTGGATAACTTTATTGTTGATAGAATTTGTAAACAATTTACCTTCTTGTCCACATAAGTTTATGATACGCTCGTTGTCTGTCTTGGAAAATCGCATGTTTACCAAATAGCGTCCTAGCGTCCCTTGTGTCTCCCATGATTATGTGATTATTACACGAAAGTGCACTTAGGAACTTATCGTGTTTCATTTTCCCTTGTACTCATACGAATATATTTTATTTGTATATCTATTACACTTTGTTGCTGTCTCCTGCGTTAGCGAGGTAGCGCAAGGAAACAGACTAAAGAATGGCCCAACCCACCCACATACACATGTATATACATGCACGTCCACACAAACACATCTACATACCTATACATCTTAACATATATATATATATATATATATATATATATATATATATATATATATATATATATATATATATATATATATATATATATATATATTCTTTTCTTTTAAACTATTTGCCATTTCCCGCGTTAGCGAGGTAGCGTTAAGAACAGAGGACTGGGCCTTTTTTGCAATATCCTCACCTGGCCCATATATATATATATAAATATATATATATATATATATATATATATATATATATATATATATATATATATATATATATATATATATATATATTATTTCATTTATATTTATTTTCCTTTGTCGCTGTCTCCCGCGTTAGCGAGGTAGCGCAAGGAAACAGACGAAAGAATGGCCCAACCCGCCCACATACACATGTATATACATACACGTCCACACACGCAAATATACATACCTATACATCTCAATGTACACATATATATACACACACAGACATATACATATATACACATGTACATAATTCATAATGTCTGCCTCTATTTGTTCCCATCGCCACCTCGCCACACATGGAATAACAACCCCTTCCCCCCTCATGTGTCCGAGTTAGCGCTAGGAAAAGACACCAAAGGCCCCATTTGTTCACACTCACTCTCTAGCTGTGATGTAATAATGCACCGAAACCACAGCTCCCTTTCCACATCCAGGCCCCACAGAACTTTCCATGGTTTACCCCAGACGCTTCACATTCCCTGGTTCAATCCATTGACAGCACGTCAATATATATATATATATATATATATATATATATATATATATATATATATATATATATATATATATATATATATATATATATTATTACATGACAGCTAGAGACTGAATGTGAACGAATGGGGCCTTTGTTGTCTTTTCCTAGCGCTACCTCGCACACATGCGGGGGGAGGGGGTTGTCATTCCATGTGTGGCCGGGTGGCGATGGGAATAAATAAAGGCAGACAGTATGAATTGTGTACTAGGGTATATATGTATGTGTCTCTCTGTGTATATATATGTGTACATTTAGATGTATAGATATGTATATTTGCGTGTGTGGACGTGTATGTATATACATGTATATGGGGGTGGGATGGGAGATTTCTTTCGTCTGTTTCCTTGCGCTACCTCGCAAACGCGGGAGACAGCGACAAAGCAAAATAATAATTCAAAGATATATATATATATATATATATATATATATATATATATATATATATATATATATATATATATATATATATATATATATATATATATATATATATATGTATGTATGTATATATATATATATATATATATATATATATATATATATATATATATATATATATATATATATATATATATATATATATATATATATATATTTTTTTTTTTTTTTACTTTGTCGCTGTCTCCCGCGTTTGCGAGGTAGCGCAAGGAAACAGACGAAAGAAATGGCCCAACCCCCCCCCCCCCACACACATGTATATACATACGTCCAGACACGCAAATATACATACCTACACAACTTTCCATGGTTTACCCCAGACGCTTCACATGCCTTGATTCAATCCACTGACAGCACGTCAACCCCGGTATACCACATCGCTCCAATTCACTCTATTCCTTGCCCTCCTTTCACCCTCCTGCATGTTCAGGCCCCGATCACACAAAATCTTTTTCACTCCATCTTTCCACCTCCAATTTGGTCTCCCTCGTCTCCTCGTTCCCTCCACCTCCGACACATATATCCTCTTGGTCAATCTTTCCTCACTCATTCTCTCCATGTGCCCAAACCACTTCAAAACACCCTCTTCTGCTCTCTCAACCACGCTCTTTTTATTTCCACACATCTCTCTTACCCTTACGTTACTCACTCGATCAAACCACCTCACACCACACATTGTCCTCAAACATCTCATTTCCAGCACATCCATCCTCCTGCGCACAACTCTATCCATAGCCCACGCCTCGCAACCATACAACATTGTTGGAACCACTATTCCTTCAAACATACCCATTTTTGCTTTCCGAGATAATGTTCTCGACTTCCACACATTCTTCAAGGCTCCCAGAATTTTCGCCCCCTCCCCCACCCTATGATCCACTTCCGCTTCCATGGTTCCATCCGCTGCCAGATCCACTCCCAGATATCTAAAACACTTCACTTCCTCCAGTTTTTCTCCATTCAAACTCACCTCCCAATTGACTTGACCCTCAACCCTACTGTACCTAATAATCTTGCTCTTATTCACATTTACTCTTAACTTTCTTCTTCCACACACTTTACCAAGCTCAGTCACCAGCTTCTGCAGTTTCTCACATTAATCAGCCACCAGCGCTGTATCATCAGCGAACAACAACTGACTCACTTCCCAAGCTCTCTCATCCCCAACAGACTTCATACTTGCCCCTCTTTCCAAAACTCTTGCATTTACCTCCCTAACAACCCCATCCATAAACAAATTAAACAACCATGGAGACATCACACACCCCTGCCGCAAACCTACATTCACTGAGAACCAATCACTTTCCTCTCTTCCTACACGTACACATGCCTTACATCCTCGATAAAAACTTTTCACTGCTTCTAACAACTTTCCTCCCACACCATATATTCTTAATACCTTCCACAGAGCATCTCTATCAACTCTATCATATGCCTTCTCCAGATCCATAAATGCTACATACAAATCCATTTGCTTTTCTAAGTATTTCTCACATACATTCTTCAAAGCAAACACCTGATCCACACATCCTCTACCACTTCTGAAACCACACTGCTCTTCCCCAATCTGATGCTCTGTACATGCCTTCACCCTCTCAATCAATACCCTCCCATATAATTTACCAGGAATACTCAACAAACTTATACCTCTGTAATTTGAGCACTCACTCTTATCCCCTTTGCCTTTGTACAATGGCACTATGCACGCATTCCGCCAATCCTCAGGCACCTCACCATGAGTCATACATACATTAAATAACCTTACCAACCAGTCAACAATACAGTCACCCCCTTTTTTAATAAATTCCACTGCAATACCATCCAAACCTACTGCCTTGCCGGCTTTCATCTTCCGCAAAGCTTTCACTACCTCTTCTCTGTTTACCAAATCATTTTCCCTAACCCTCTCACTTTGCACACCACCTCGACCAAAACACCCTATATCTGCCACTCTATCATCAAACACATTCAACAAACCTTCAAAATACTCACTCCATCTCCTTCTCACATCACCACTACTTGTTATCACCTCCCCATTTGCGCCCTTCACTGAAGTTCCCATTTGCTCCCTTGTCTTACGCACTTTATTTACCTCCTTCCAGAACATCTTTTTATTCTCCCTAAAATTTAATGATACTCTCTCACCCCAACTCTCATTTGCCCTTTTTTTCACCTCTTGCACCTTTCTCTTGACCTCCTGTCTCTTTCTTTTATACATCTCCCACTCAATTGCATTTTTTCCCTGCAAAAATCGTCCAAATGCCTCTCTCTTCTCTTTCACTAATACTCTTACTTCTTCATCCCACCACTCACTACCCTTTCTAATCAACCCACCTCCCACTCTTCTCATGCCACAAGCATCTTTTGCACACTCCATCACTGATTCCATAAATACATCCCATTCCTCCCCCACTCCCCTTTCTTCCATTGTTCTCACCTTTTTCCATTCTGTACTCAGTCTCTCCTGGTACTTCCTCACACAGGTCTCCTTCTCAAGCTCACTTACTCTCACCACCCTCTTCACCCCAACATTCACTCTTCTTTTCTGAAAACCCATACAAATCTTCACCTTAGCCTCCACAAGATAATGATCAGACATCCCTCCAGTTGCACCTCTCAGCACATAAACATCCAAAAGTCTCTCTTTCGCACGCCTGTCAATTAACACGTAATCCAATAACGCTCTCTGGCCATCTCTCCTACTTACATAAGTATACTTATGTATATCTCGCTTTTTAAACCAGGTATTCCCAATCATCAGTCCTTTTTCAGCATATAAATCTACAAGCTCTTCACCATTTCCATTTACAACACTGAACACCCCATGTATACCAATTATTCCCTCAACTGCCACATTACTCACCTTTGCATTCAAATCACCCATCACTATAACCCGGTCTCGTGCATCAAAACCACTAACACACTCATTCAGCTGCTCCCAAAACACTTGCCTCTCTTGATATTTCTTCTCATGCCCAGGTGCATATGCACCAATAATCACCCACCTCTCTCCATCAACTTTCAGTTTTACCCATATTAATCGAGAATTTACTTTCTTACACTCTATCACATACTCCCACAACTCCTGTTTCAGGAGTATTGCTACTCCTTCCCTTGCTCTTGTCCTTTCACTAACCCCTGACTTTACTCCCCAGACATTCCCAAACCACTCTTCCCCTTTACCCTTGAGCTTCGTTTCACTCAGAGCCAAAACATCCAGGTTCCTTTCGTCAAACATACTACCTATCTCTCCTTTTTTCACATCTTGGTTACATCCACACACATTTAGGCACCCCACTCTGAGCCTTCGAGGAGGATGAGCACTCCCCGCGTGACTCCTTCTTCTGTTTCCCATTTTAGAAAGTTAATACAAGGAGGGGAGGATTTCTGGCCCCCCGCTCCCGTCCCCTCTAGTCGCTTTCTACGACACGCGAGGAATACGTGGGAAGTATTCTTTCACCCCAATCCCCAGGGATAATATACATATATATATATACATATACACATACACACACATACACATACATACGCACATATACACACACACACACATACATATATATACATATGACAAATGTAAGAAACAATTATATATATATATATATATATATATATATATATATATATATATATATATATATATATATATATATATATATATATATATATATATATATATATATATATATAGACTTCCCAGAACTTTTTTAAAGGGGAAGTAAATGTTTATAGTTGTGTTACTGGAGTGATAGTTTTCATACATGGTGCTTTGACAAGAAAATAGTGAAATTGGAAAAAATGTAGCTTAGACATTGAAGCTTATTGATACAGTGGTCAAATTGATGAGAACTACTATTGACGTTTGTGTAAATAAATTATACATTTCCTTTTTCCATAGCCAGAGGTTGAACCATTATGTTACATACATTTTTTCATTTCATTTCAAGCTAGAAGTTTCAGTTTTCTAAATTGTTTCTTACATTTTTCATATGTATATATATGTATGTGTGTGTGTGTATATGTGCGTGTGTATGTGTATGTGTGTGTATGTGTATATATGTATATATATATTATCCCTGGGGAACGGCGTGAAAGAATACTTCCCACGCATTCCTCGCGTGTCGTAGAAAGCGACTAGAGGGGACGGGAGCGGGGGGCCAGAAATCCTCCCCTCCTTTTATTTTTTTAACTTTCTAAAATGGGAAACAGAAGAAGGAGTCACGCGGGGAGTGCTCATCCTCCTCGAAGGCTCAGATTGGGGTGCCTAAATGTGTGTAGATGTAACCAAGATGTGAAAAAAGGAGAGATAGGTAGTATGTTTGAGGAAAGGAACCTGGATGTTTTGGCTCTGAGTGAAACGAAGCTCAAGGGTAAAGGGGAAGAGTGGTTTGGGAATGTCTTGGGAGTAAAGTCAGAGGTTAGTGAGAGGACAAGAGCAAGGGAAGGAGTAGCAGTACTCCTGAAACAGGAGTTGTGGGAGTATGTGATAGAATGTAAGAAAGTAAATTCTCGATTAATATGGGTAAAACTGAAAGTTGATGGAGAGAGATGGGTGATTATTGGTGCATATGCACCTGGGCATGAGAAGAAAGATCATGAGAGGCAAGTGTTTTGGGAGCAGCTGAATGAGTGTGTTAGTGGTTTTGATGCACGAGACCGGGTTATAGTGATGGGTGATTTGAATGCAAAGGTGAGTAATGTGGCAGTTGAGGGAATAATTGGTATACATGGGGTGTTCAGTGTTGTAAATGGAAATGGTGAAGAGCTTGTAGATTTATGTGCTGAAAAAGGACTGATGATTGGGAATACCTGGTTTAAAAAGCGAGATATACATAAGTATACTTATGTAAGTAGGAGAGATGGCCAGAGAGCGCTATTGGATTACGTGTTAATCGACAGCCGCGCGAAAGAGAGACTTTTGGATGTTAATGTGCTGAGAGGTGCAACTGGAGGGATGTCTGATCATTATCTTGTGGAGGCTAAGGTGAAGATTTGTATGGGTTTTCAGAAAAGAAGAGTGAATGTTGGGGTGAAGAGGGTGGTGAGAGTAAGTGAGCTTGGGAAGGAGACTTGTGTGAGGAAGTACCAGGAGAGACTGAGTACAGAATGGAAAAAGGTGAGAAAAATGGAAGTAAGGGGAGTGGGGGAGGAATGGAATGTATTTAGGGAATCAGTGATGGATTGCGCAAAAGATGCTTGTGGCATGAGAAGAGTGGGAGGTGGGTTGATTAGAAAGGGTAGTGAGTGGTGGGATGAAGAAGTAAGAGTATTAGTGAAAGAGAAGAGAGAGGCATTTGGACGATTTTTGCAGAGAAAAAATGCAATTGAGTGGGAGATGTATAAAAGAAAGAGACTGGAGGTCAAGAGAAAGGTGCAAGAGGTGAAAAAAAGGGCAAATGAGAGTTGGGGTGAGACAGTATCATTAAATTTTAGGGAGAATAAAAAGATGTTCTGGAAGGAGGTAAATAAAGTGCGTAAGACAAGAGAGCAAATGGGAACTTCAGTGAAGGGCGCAAATGGGGAGGTGATAAGAAGTAGTGGTGATGTGAGAAGGAGATGGAGTGAGTATTTTCAAGGTTTGTTGAATGTGTTTGATGATAGAGTGGCAGATATAGGGTGTTTTGGTCGAGGTGGTGTGCAAAGTGAGAGGGTTAGGGAAAATGATTTGGTAAACAAAGAAGAGGTAGTAAAAGCTTTGCGGAAGATGAAAGCCGGCAAGGCAGCAGGTTTGGATGGTATTGCAGTGGAATTTATTAAAAAAGGGGGTGACTGTATTGTTGACTGGTTGGTAAGGTTATTTAATGTATGTATGACTCATGGTGAGGTGCCTGAGGATTGGCGGAATGCGTGCATAGTGCCATTGTACAAAGGCAAAGGGGATAAGAGTGAGTGCTCAAATTACAGAGGTATAAGTTTGTTGAGTATTCCTGGTAAATTATATGGGAGGGTATTGATTGAGAGGGTGAAGGCATGTACAGAGCATCAGATTGGGGAAGAGCAGTGTGGTTTCAGAAGTGGTAGAGGATGTGTGGATCAGGTGTTTGCTTTGAAGAATGTATGTGAGAAATACTTAGAAAACCAAATGGATTTTGTACGAAGCATTTATGGATCTGGAGAAGGCATATGATAGAGTTGATAGAGATGCTCTGTGGAAGGTATTAAGAATATATGGTGTGGGAGGCAAGTTGTTAGAAGCAGTGAAAAGTTTTTATCGAGGATGTAAGGCATGTGTACGTGTAGGAAGAGAGGAAAGCGATTGGTTCTCAGTGAATGTAGGTTTGCGGCAAGGGTGTGTGATGTCTCCATGGTTGTTTAATTTGTTTATGGATGGGGTTGTTAGGGAGGTAAATGCAAGAGTTTTGGAAAGAGGGGCAAGTATGAAGTCTGTTGGGGATGAGAGAGCTTGGGAAGTGAGTCAGTTGTTGTTCGCTGATGATACAGCGCTGGTGGCTGATTCATGTGAGAAACTGCAGAAGCTGGTGACTGAGTTTGGTAAAGTGTGTGAAAGAAGAAAGTTAAGAGTAAATGTGAATAAGAGCAAGGTTATTAGGTACAGTAGGGTTGAGGGTCAAGTCAATTGGGAGGTGAGTTTGAATGGAGAAAAACTGGAGGAAGTGAAGTGTTTTAGATATCTGGGAGTGGATATGGCAGCGGATGGAACCATGGAAGCGGAAGTGGATCATAGGGTGGGGGAGGGGGCGAAAATTCTGGGAGCCTTGAAGAATGTGTGGAAGTCGAGAACATTATCTCGGAAAGCAAAAATGGGTATGTTTGAAGGAATAGTGGTTCCAACAATGTTGTATGGTTGCGAGGCGTGGGCTATGGATGGAGTTGTGCGCAGGAGGATGGATGTGCTGGAAATGAGATGTTTGAGGACAATGTGTGGTGTGAGGTGGGTTTGATCGAGTAAGTAACGTAAGGGTAAGAGAGATGTGTGGAAATAAAAAGAGCGTGGTTGAGAGAGCAGAAGAGGGTGTTTTGAAATGGTTCGGGCACATGGAGAGAATGAGTGAGGAAAGATTGACCAAGAGAATATGTGTGTCGGAGGTGGAGGGAACGAGGAGAAGAGGGAGACCAAATTGGAGGTGGAAAGATGAAGTGAAAAAGATTTTGTGTGATCGGGGCCTGAACATGCAGGAGGGTGAAAGGAGGGCAAGGAATAGAGTGAATTGGAGCGATGTGGTATACCGGGGTTGACGTGCTGTCAGTGGATTGAATCAAGGCATGTGAAGCGTCTGGGGTAAACCATGGAAAGCTGTGTAGGTATGTATATTTGCGTGTGTGGACGTATGTATGTACATGTGTTTGGGGGTGGGTTGGGCCATTTCTTTCGTCTGTTTCCTTGCGCTACCTCGCAAACGCGGGAGACAGCGACAAAGCAAAAAAAAAAAAAAAAAATATATATATATATATATATATATATATATATATATATATATATATATATATATATATATATATATATATATACATACATATATATTTTTTTTTTTTTTTGCTTTATCGCTGTCTCCCGCGCTTGCGAGGTAGCGCAAGGAAACAGACGAAAGAAATGGCCCAACCCACCCCCATACACATGTATATACATACGTCCACACACGCAAATATACATACCTACACAGCTTTCCATGGTTTACCCCAGACGCTTCACATGCCCTGATTCAATCCACTGACAGCACGTCAACCCCGGTATACCACATCGATCCAATTCACTCTATTCCTTGCCCTCCTTTCACCCTCCTGCATGTTCAGGCCCCGATCACACAAAATCTTTTTCACTCCATCTTTCCACCTCCAATTTGGTCTCCCACTTCTCCTCGTTCCCTCCACTTTCGACACATATATCCTCTTCGTCAATCTTTCCTCACTCATTCTCTCCATGTGCCCAAACCATTTCAAAACATCCTCTTCTGCTCTCTCAACCACGCTCTTTTTATTTCCACACATCTCTCTTACCCTTACGTTACTTACTCGATCAAACCACCTCACACCACACATTGTCCTGAAACATCTCATTTCCAGCACATCCATCCTCCTGCGCACAACTCTATCCATAGATCACACTTCGCAAACATACAACATTGTTGGAACCACTATTTCTTCAAACATACCCATTTTTGCTTTCCGAGATAATGTTCTCGACTTCCACACATTCATCAAGGCTCCCAGAATTTTCGCCCCCTCCCCCACACTATGATCCACTTCCGCTTCCATGGCTCCATCCGCTGCCAGATCCACTCCCAGATATCTAAAACACTTCACTTCCTCCAGTTTTTCTCCATTCAAACTTACCTCGCAATTGACTTGACCCTCAACCCTACTGTACCTAATAATCTTGCTCTTATTCACATTTACTCTTAACTTTCTTCTTTCACACACTTTACCAAACTCAGTCACCAGCTTCTGCAGTTTCTCACATGAATCAGCCACCAGCGCTGTATCATCAGCGAACAACAACTGATTCACTTCCCAAGCTCTCTCATCCCCAACAGACTTCATACTTGCCCCTCTTTCCGAAACTCTTGCATTCACCTCCCTAACAACCCCATCCATAAACAAATTAAACAACCGTGAAGACATCACACACCCCTGCCGCAAACCTACATTCACTGAGAACCAATCACTTTCCTCTCTTCCTACACGTACACATGCCTTACATCCTCGATAAAAACTTTTCACTGCTTCTAACAACTTGCCTCCCACACCATATATTCTTAATACCTTCCACAGAGCATCTCTATCAACTCTGTCATATGCCTTCTCCAGATCCATAAATGCTACACACAAATCCATTTGGTTTTCTAAGTATTTCTCACATACATTCTTCAAAGCAAACACCTGATCCACACATCCTCTAACACTTCTGAAACCACACTGCTCTTCGCCAATCTGATGCTCTGTACATGCCTTCACCCTCTCAATCAATATCCTCCCATATAATTTACCAGCAAACTTACACCTTATACTCAACAAACTTACACCTTATAGCTTATAAATATATATATATATTTTTTTTTTTTTTGCTTTGTCGCTGTCTCCCGCGTTTGCGAGGTAGCGCAAGGAAACAGACGAAAAAAATGGCCCAACCCCCCCCCCCATACACATGTATATACATACGTCCACACACGCAAATATACATATCTACACAGCTTTCCATGGTTTACCCCAGACGCTTCACATGCCCTGATTCAACCCACTGACAGCACGTCAACCCCGGTATACCACATCGATCCAATTCACTCTATTCCTTGCCCTCCTTTCACCCTCTTGCATGTTCAGGCCCCGATCACACAAAATCTTTTTCACTCCATCTTTCCACCTCCAATTTGGTCTCCCACTTCTCCTCGTTCCCTCCACCTCCGACAAATATATCCTCCTCGTCAATCTTACCTCATCCATTCTCTCCATGTGCCCAAACCATTTCAAAACACCCTCTTCTGCTCTCTCAACCACGCTCTTTTTATTTCCACACATCTCTCTTACCCTTACGTTACTTACTCGATCAAACCACCTCACACCACACATTGTCCTCAAACATCTCATTTCCAGCACATCCATCCTCCTGCGCACAGCTCTATCCATAGCCCACGCCTCGCAACCATACAACATTGTTGGAACCACTATTCCTTCAAACATACCCATTTTTGCTTTCCGAGATAATGTTCTCGACTTCCACACATTCTTCAAGGCTCCCAGAATTTTCGCCCCCTCCCCCACCCTATGATCCACTTCCGCTTCCATGGCTCCATCCGCTGCCAGATCCACTCCCAGATATCTAAAACACTTTACTTCCTCCAGTTTTTCTCCATTCAAACTTACCTCCCAATTGACTTGACCCTCAACCCTACTGTACCTAATAACCTTGCTCTTATTCACATTTACTCTTAACTTTCTTCTTTCACACACTTTACCAAACTCAGTCACCAGCTTCTGCAGTTTCTCACATGAATCAGCCACCAGCGCTGTGTCATCAGCGAACAACAACTGACTCACTTCCCAAGCTCTCTCATCCACAACATATATATATATACAGGCAGAAGACTAATAATCATTAACAAAAACATGTGAATAGACATGAAGCTCTTCATCTTCTTCTATGGAACTGATCGATACACTGAGAATTTGGCTAATGCTAGGGTATATAATTACTTGCCCTAGGATTCTCTCCTATCTCTACGAGGCTCATGATGCACTCAGGAAGCTGACCACACCCACTGGTCAGAACCATGTGAAAAAGTGTTGTGATGTATGTATGTCTACGTGTTTGGAGTTTTGGGCAAATGAGCAGTAAGTGCTAAGTGTATTTTTTATGGTAGCTGCACCTTAGGTATGAAGTGTCTTGAGATATGATGAAATTGCATTCATAGTGTCATCATGATGGGTGATGTCCAGAGCAAAGATGAGGAAAAGAGATACATGTAAGTTTGGGGAGTGTGGATTCTGATAAATATATGTCTGGTGGGTTGGAGTTTCAGATTGAGTTTAGGAGGTCAGCTGTTTTGCGCCTGTCGGGTTACCTCAGTATGTACGTGTTTTGTCAGTGTTATATTTGTTGCGGGTGGGGAGGATCTGTGAGTACAAGATACTTAAGTTATATATATATATATATATATATATATATATATATATATATATATATATATATATATATATATATATATGGAATGAGTATTTTGAAGGTTTGTTGAATGTGTCTGATGACAGAGTAGCAGATATAGGGTGTTTGGGTCGAGGTGGTGTGCAAAGTGAGAGGGTTAGGGAAAATGATTTGGTAAACAGAGAAGAGGTAGTAAAAGCTTTGCGGAAGATGAAAGCCGGCAAGGCAGCAGGTTTGGATGGTATTGCAGTGGAAATTATTAAAAAAGGGGGTGACTGTATTGTTGACTGGTTGGTAAGGTTATTTAATGTATGTATGACTCATGGTGAGGTGCCTGAGGATTGGCGGAATGCGTGCATAGTGCCATTGTACAAAGGCAAAGGGGATAAGAGTGAGTGCTCAAATTACAGAGGTATAAGTTTGTTGAGTATTCCTGGTAAATTATATGGGAGGGTATTGATTGAAAGGGTGAAGGCATGTACAGAGCATCAGATTGGGGAAGAGCAGTGTGGTTTCAGAAGTGGTAGAGGATGTGTGGATCAGGTGTTTGCTTTGAAGAATGTATGTGAGAAATACTTAGAAAAGCAAATGGATTTGTATGTAGCATTTATGGATCTGGAGAAGGCATATGATAGAGTTGATAGAGATGCTCTGTGGAAGGTATTAAGAATATATGGTGTGGGAGGCAAGTTGTTAGAAGCAGTGAAAAGTTTTTATCGAGGATGTAAGGCATGTGTACGTGTAGGAAGAGAGGAAAGTGATTGGTTCTCAGTGAATGTAGGTTTGCGGCAGGGGTGTGTGATGTCTCCATGGTTGTTTAATTTGTTTATGGGTGGGGTTGTTAGGGAGGTAAATGCAAGAGTCTTGGAAAGAGGGGCAAGTATGAAGTCTGTTGGGGATGAGAGAGCTTGGGAAGTGAGTCAGTTGTTGTTCGCTGATGATACAGCGCTGGTGGCGGATTCATGTGAGAAACTGCAGAAGCTGGTGACGGAGTTTGGTAAAGTGTGTGGAAGAAGAAAGTTAAGAGTAAATGTGAATAAAAGCAAGGTTATTAGGTACAGTAGGGTTGAGGGTCAAGTCAATTGGGAGGTGAGTTTGAATGGTGAAAAAACTGAAGGAAGTGAAGTGTTTTAGATATCTGGGAGTGGATCTGTCAGCGGACGGAACCATGGAAGCGGAAGTGGATCATAGGGTGGGGGAGGGGGCGAAAATTTTGGGAGCCTTGAAAAATGTGTGGAAGTCGAGAACATTATCCCGGAAAGCAGAAATGGATATGTTTGAAGGAATAGTAGTTCCAACAATGTTGTATGGTTGCGAGGCGTGGGCTATGGATAGAGTTGTGCGCAGGAGGATGGATGTGCTGGAAATGAGATGTTTGAGGACAATGTGTGGTGTGAGGTGGTTTGATCGAGTAAGTAACGTAAGGGTAAGAGAGATGTGTGGAAATAAAAAGAGCGTGGTTGAGAGAGCAGAAGAGGGTGTTTTAAAATGGTTTGGGCACATGGAGAGAATGAGTGAGGAAAGATTGACCAAGAGGATATATGTGTCGGAGGTGGAGGGAACGAGGAGAAGAGGGAGACCAAATTGGAGGTGGAAAGATGGAGTGAAAAAGATTTTGTGTGATCGGGGCCTGAACATGCAGGAGGGTGAAAGGAGGGCAAGGAATAGAGTGAATTGGAGCGATGTGGTATACAGGGGTTGACGTGCTGTCAGTGGATTGAATCAAGGCATGTGAAGCGTCCGGGGTAAACCATGGAAAGCTGTGTAGGTATGTATATTTGTGTGTGTGGACGTGTGTATGTGCATGTGTATGGGGGGGGTTGGGACATTTCTTTCGTCTGTTTCCTTGCGCTACCTCGCAAACGCGGGAGACAGCGACAAAGTATAAAAAAAAAAAAAAAAAAATATATATATATATATATATATATATATATATATATATATATATATATATATATATATATATATATATATATATATATATATATATATATATATATATATATATATATATATATATATATATATATATATATATATATATATATATATATATATAGATATATGTATTTACATAAATATATATATATATATATATATATATATATATATATATATATATATATATGTGTGTGTGTGTGTGTGTGTGTGTACGTGTAGGAAGAGAGGAAAGTGACTGGTTCTCAGTGAATGTAGGTTTGCGGCAGGGGTGTGTGATGTCTCCATGGTTTTTTAATTTGTTTATGGATGGGGTTGCTAGGGAGGTAAATGCAAGAGTTTTGGAAAGAGGGGCAAGTATGAAGTCTGTTGGGGATGAGAGAGCTTGGGAAGTGAGTCAGTTGTTTTTCGCTGATGATACAGCGCTGGTGGCTGATTCATGTGAGAAACTGCAGAAGCTGGTGACTGAGTTTGGTAAAGTGTGTGAAAGAAGAAAGTTAAGAGTAAATGTGAATAAGAGCAAGGTAATTAGGTACAGTAGGGTTGAGGGTCAAGTCAATTGGGAGGTAAGTTTGAATGGAGAAAAACTGGAGGAAGTAAAGTGTTTTAGATATCTGGGAGTGGATCTGGCAGCGGATGGAACCATGGAAGCGAAAGTGGATCATAGGGTGGGGGAGGGGGCGAAAATCCTGGGAGCCTTGAAGAATGTGTGGAAGTCGAGAACATTATCTCGGAAAGCAAAAATGGGTATGTTTGAAGGAATAGTGGTTCCAACAATGTTGTATGGTTGCGAGGCGTGGGCTATGGATAGAGTTGTGCGCAGGAGGATGGATGTGCTGGAAATGAGATGTTTGTGGACAATGTGTGGTGTGAGGTGGTTTGATCGAGTAAGTAACGTAAGGGTAAGAGAGATGTGTGGAAATAAAATGAGGGTGGTTGAGAGAGCAGAAGAGGGTGTTTTGAAATGGTTTGGGCACATGGAGAGAATGAGTGAGGAAAGATTGACCAAGAGGATATATGTGTCGGAGGTGGAGGGAAGGAGGAGAAGTGGGAGACCAAATTGGAGGTGAAAAGATGGAGTGAAAAAGATTTTGTGTGATCGGGGCCTGAACATGCAGGAGGGTGAAAGGAGGGCAAGGAATAGAGTGAATTGGATCGATGTGGTATACCGGGGTTGACGTGCGGTCAGTGGATTGAATCAGGGCATGTGAAGCGTCTGGGGTGAACCATGGAAAGCTGTGTAGGTATGTATATTTGCGTGTGTGGACGTATGTATATACATGTGTATGGGGGTGGGTCGGGCCATTTCTTTCGTCTGTTTCCTTGCGCTACCTCGCAAACGCGGGAGACAGCGACAAAGCAAAAAAAAAAAAATAAATAAAAAAAAAAAAATATATATATATATATATATATATATATATATATATATATATATATATATATATATATATATATATATATATATATATATATATATATTTATATACATATATATATATATATCCCTGGGGATCAGAGATAAAAACCATTTCCCAAGTATATCCCGCGTGTCGTAGAAGGCGACTAAAGCGGGCGGGAACATTGGGCTGGAAATCCAACCTCTCTTCGTATTTCATTGGCTGAAAAGGGAAACAGAAGGATTCGAGCGGGGAGTGCTCAGTCTCCTACAAGGGTGAGACTTGGTTGTCTGAATGTGTGTGGAAGAAAGGAGAGATATGTAGTATGTCCTTGGAAGTAACCTGGATATTCTTGCTCTGAGAGAAACAAAGCTCAAGGTTTAAAAAGGAGAGTGGTTTCGGAATGTCATGGGAGTAATGTCAGGGGTTGGTGAGAGGAGAAGGGCTAAATATGGAGTAGCACTACTCCTGTAGCAGGATTTGTGCGAGTACGTGATAGAGTGTAAGAAAGTAAATCCTAGATTGATGTGGGTGAAGCTGAAAGTGGATGGAGAGAGATTGGTGATTATTGGTTCCTATACACCTGGCCATGAGAAGAAAGATCATGAGATGCAAGTGTTTTGGGAGCAGCTGAGTGCGTGTGTCAGCAGCTTTGATGCACGAGACTGGGTTATAGTGATGGGTGATTAAAATGCAAAGATGATTAACGTGGCAGTTGGAGGTTAATTGGTGTATAAGGATTATTCAGTGTTGCAAATGGAAAATCTGGTGAAGAGCTTGTTGATTTGTGTGCTGAAAAAAGTCTGGTGATTGGGAGTATACGTTCATGAATAGTAAAGATGGTCAAAGGGCATTATTGCATTACGTGTTAATTGAAAGGCGTGTAAAAGAGAGACTCTTGGATGTTCATGTGCTGAGAGGGATAGCTGGAGGGATGTCTGATCACTATCTTGTGGAGGCAAGGGTGAAGATTTGTAGAGGTTTTCAAAAAGAAGAGAGAATGTTGGGGAGAAGATAGTGGTGAGAGTAAGTGAGCTTGGAAAAGAGATTTGTGGGAGGAATTAGCAGGAGAGATTGAGTGTTGAATGGCAAAAGGTGAAAACAAATGACGTGATGGGAGTGAGTGAAGAATGGGATGTACTTAGGGAAGCATTGATGGCTTGCGCAAAGGATTCATGTGGCATGAGAAACGTGGTAGATGGGCAGATTAGAAAGGGTAGTGAGTGGTGGAATGAAGGTGCAAAGTTGTTACTGAAAGAGAAGAGAGAGGCGTTTGGACCATGCCTTCAAGGAAGGAGTGCAAATTACTAGTAGTTGTATGAAAGAAAGCGGCCGGAGGTCAAGAGAAAGGTGCAAGGGTTGAAAAGAGGGCAAATGAGGGTTGGGGTGACAAAGTATCGTTAAACATCAGGGAGAACAAAATATGCTTTGTAAGGTGGTAAATAACGTGCGTAAGACAAGAGAGCAAATGGGAACATCGGTGAAGGGAGCAAGTGGGGAAGTAACAACAGGTAGTGTTGAAGTAGATGGAGTGAGTATTTTGAAGGTTTATTGAATGTGTCTGGTGATAGAGAAGCAGATATGGGTTGTTTTGGTCGGGGTGGAGTGCAAAGTGAGAGGATCGGGGAGAATTGCTTGGTAAAGAGAGAAGAGGTAGGGAAACCTTTGCGGAAGATGAAATCCGGCAAGGCGGTAAATTTGGATGTAATTGCAAAGAAATTTATTAAAAAAGGTGGTGATTGTGTTGTTGACTGGTTGGTAAGGATATTCAATGTATGTATGGACCATGGTGAAGTGCCTGAGGATTGGCGGAATGCATAGTGCCATTGTACAAAGGCAAAGGTTAGAAAGGTAAGTGTTCAAAGTACAGAGGCATAAGTTTGTTGAGTATTCCTGGGAAATTGAATGGGAGGGTATTGATTGAGAATGTGAAGGCATGTACAGAGCATCAGACTGGGGAACAGCAGTGTTGCTTCAGAAATCGTAGAGGATGTGTGGATCAGGTGTTTGCTTTGAAGAATGTGTGTGAGAAATACTTAGAAAAACAGATGGATTTGCATGTAGCACTTATGGATCTGGAGAAGGCATATTATAGGGTTAATAGAAATGCTTTGTAGAAGGCCTTAAGAGTATATGGTGTGGGAGGTAAGTTGTTAGAAGCAGTGAAAAGTTTTTATCAAGGATCTAAAGCATGTGTTCGAGTAGGAAGTGAGAAGTGTGATTGGTTCCCAGTGTATGTGGGTCTGCGGTAGGGGTGCGTGATGTCTCCATGGTTGTTTAATTTTGGAGGGAGGGTCGAGTATGCAGCCTGTTGTGGATGAGAGGGTTTGGGAAGTGAGTCATTTATTGTTCGCCGATGATACAGCTGTAGTGGCTGATTCGAGTGAGATACTGCAGAGGTTGGTGACTGTGTTTGGAAAGTGTGTGAAAGGAGAAAGTTGAGAGTAGCTGCGAATAACAGCGGTTATTAGGTTCAGTAGGGTTGAGGGATGAATTTGAATGGAGAAAAATTGGAGGAAGTGAAGTGTTTTAGTTATCTGGGAGTGGACTTTGCAGCGAATGGAACCATGGAAGCGGAAGTGAGTCACAGGGTGGGAGAGGGGGCGAAGGTTCTGGGAGCGATGAAGAAAGCGCGGAGGGAGAGAGCTTTATCTCGGAGATTAAAATTGGTTATGTTAAGGAGGCGGGAGTACTACTGCAGGCTATGATCACCCCTAAAAGAGAAATGACTATTCGTATATTATGTACTCGAATACTCTTCATCTGACGTTGGTGAGCAACGGGGTCTCCACTGGTCATCTCCCATAGGCTCACACAACCAGCAGATAGCCTTGGGTTCCGGGTTTGATCCTGGCTATTAGAGGTTATTATTATTATTTTTTTATTCTGCTTTGTCGCTGTCTCCCGCGTTTGCGAGGTAGCGCAAGGAAACAGACGAAAGAAATGGCCCAACCCACCCCCCTATACACAATGTATGTACATACACGTCCACACACGCAAATATACATACCTATACATCTCAATGTACACATATATGTTATATGGTAGTGCGTGTTCATATGCCCACAGGAAACAGCACTGCCACCCCTCTGTCTCAGCAAGGTAGCGCCAGGGAATAGTCGAAGAAAGGGTATATCTGTTCACATCCACACACGAGCTGGGTGAGAACGTGATTTTAGATTTGACAGAATCTGTAGTACGAGACCGAAAACGTGGAAAATTTAGGTAAGTGCAAAGGCTTTCTTATTTCTATTCTATCTTATCTTTTTTGTATCAAAGAGACGATAGTAGCTTAAAACTAGTTTAATGATCTGAGATATCCATATAAATCTGAATGTAGAGCGCACTGGCCATTAGATTAATATATATGAATATATATATATATATATTCCTATTATCACTGCGGATAGGGGAGAGAGAATACTTCCCACGCATTCCTCACGTGTCGTAGAAGGCGACTAAGGGGGACGGGAACGGGGGGCTAGAAACCCTCCCCTCCTTGTATTTCAACTTTCTAAAAGGAGAAACAGAAGAAGGAATCACGCAGGGAGTGCTCATCCTCCTCGAAGGCTGAGATTGGGGTGTCTAAATGTGTGTGGATGTAACCAAGATGAGAAAAAGGCGAGATAGGTAGTATGTTTAAGGAAAGGAACCTGGATGTTTTGGCTCTGAGTGAAACGAGGCTCAAGGGTAAAGGGGAAGAGTGGTTTGGGAATGTCTTGGGAGTAAAGTCAGGGGTTAGTGAGAGGAGAAGAGCAAGGGAAGGAGTAGCACTACTCCTGAAACAGGAGTGGTGGGAGTATGTGATAGAGTGTAAGAAAGCCAATTCTAGATTGATATGGGTAAAACTGAAAGTTGATGGAGAGAGATGGGTGATTATTGGTGCATATGCACCTGAGCATGAGAAGAAAGATCATGAGAGGCAAGTGTTTTAGGATCAGCTGAGTGAGTGTGTTAATAGTTTTGATGCACGAGACCGGGTTATAGTGATGGGGGATTTGAATGCAAAGGTGAGTAATATGGCAGTTGAGGGAATAATTGGTGTACATGGGGTGTTCAGTGTTGTAAATGGAAATGGTGAAGAGCTTGTAGATTTATGTGCTGAAAAAGACTCATTTTTACTTTCCGAGATAATGTTCTCGACTTCCACACATTCTTCAAGGCTCCCAGGATTTTCGCCCCCTCCTCCACCCTATGATTCACTTCCGCTTCCATGGTCCCATCCGCTGCCAGATCCACTCCCAGATATCTAAAACACTTTACTACCTCCAGTTTTTCTCCATTCAAACTTACCTCCCAATTAACTTGACCCTCAACCCTACTGTACCTAATAACTTTGCTCTTATTCACATTTACTTTTAATTTTCTTCTTTCACAAACTCAGTCACCATCTTCAGCAGTTTCTCACATGAATCAGCCACCAGCGCTGTATCATCAGCGAACAACAACTGACTCACTTCCCAAGCTCTCTCATCCACAACAGACTTCATACTTGCCCCTCTTTCCAAAACTCTTGCATTCATCTCCCTAACAACCCCATCCATAAACAAATTAAACAACCATGGAGACATCACACACCCCTGCCGCAAACCTACATTCACTGAGAACCAATCACTTTCCTCTCTTCCTACACGTACACATGCCTTACATCCTCGATAAAAACTTTTTACTGCTTCTAACAACTTGCCTCCCACACTATATATTCTTAGTACCTTCCACAGAGCATCTCTATCAACTCTATCAAATGCCTTCTCCAGATCCATAAATGCTACATACAAATCTATTTGCTTTTCTAAGTATTTCTCACATACGTTCTTCAAAGCAAACACATGATCCACACATCCTCTACCACTTCTGAAACCACATTGCTCTTCTCCAATCTGATGCTCTGTACATGCCTTCACTCTCTCAATCAATACCCTCCCATATAATTTACCAGGAATACTCAACAAACTTATACCTCTGTAATTTGAGCACTCACTTCTATCCCCTTTGCCTTTGTACAATGGCACTATGCATGCATTCGGCCAATCCTCAGGCACGTCACCATGAATCATACATACATTAAATAACCTCAAGAACCAGTCAACAATACAGTCACCCCCTTTTTTAATAGATTCCACTGCAACACCATCCAAACTCGCCGCCTTGCCGGCTTTCATCTTCCACAAAGCTTTTACTACCTCTTCTCTGTTTACCAAATCATTCTCCCTATCCCTCTCACTTTGTACACCACCTCGACCAAAACACCCTATATCTGCCACTCTATCATCAAACACATTCAACAAACCTTCAAAATACTCGCTCCATCTCCTTCTCACATCACCACTACTTGTTATCACCTCCCCATTAGCCCCCTTCACTGATGTTCCCATTTGTCCCTTGTCTTACGCACTTTATTTACTTCCTTCCAAAACACCTTTTTATTCACCCTAAAATTCAATGATACTCTCTCACCCCAACTCTCATTTGCCCTCTTTTCACCTCCTGCACCTTTATCTTGTCCTTCTGCCTCTTTGTTTTATACATTTCCCAGTCATTTGCATTATTTCCTTACAAAAACCGTCCAAATGCCTCTCCCTTCTCTTTCCCTAATAATCTCACTTCTTCACCCCACCACTCATTACCCTTTCTAATCTGCCCACCTCCCACGCTTCTCATGCCACAAGTATCTTTTGCGCAAGCCATCACTGCTTCCTTAAATACATCCCATTCCTCCCCCACTCCCTTTACGTCCTTTGTTCTCTCCTCCACAAGATAATGATCAGACATCCCTCCAGTTGCACCTCTCAGCACATCAACATCCACAAGTCTCTCTTTCGCGCGCTTATCAATTAACACGTAACTCTGACCATCTCTCCTACTTACATACGTATACTTATGTATATCTCTCTTTTTAATCCAAGTATTCCCAATCAACAGTCCTTTTTCAGCACATAAATCTACAAGCTCTTCACCATTTCCATTTACAACACTGAACACCCCATGTACACCAATTATTCCCTCAACTGCCATATTACTCACCTTTGCATTCAAATCCCCCATCACTATAACCCGGTCTCGTGCATCAAAACTATTAACACACTCACTCAGCTGATCCCAAAACACATGCCTCTCATGATCTTTCTTCTCATGCCCAGGTGCATATGCACCAATAATCACCCTTCTCTCTCCATCAACTTTCAGTTTTACCCATATCAATCTAGAATTGGCTTTCTTACACTCTATCACATACTCCCACCACTCCTGTTTCAGGAGTAGTGCTACTCCTTCCCTTGCTCTTCTCCTCTCACTAACCCCTGACTTTACTCCCAAGACATTCCCAAACCACTCTTCCCCTTTACCCTTGAGCCTCGTTTCACTCAGAGCCAAAACATCCAGGTTCCTTTCCTTAAACATACTACCTATCTCGCCTTTTTCTCATCTTGGTTACATCCACACACATTTAGACACCCCAATCTCAGCCTTCGAGGAGGATGAGCACTCCCTGCGTGATTCCTTCTTCTGTTTCTCCTTTTAGAAAGTTAAAATACAAGGAGGGGAGGGTTTCTAGCCCCCCGTTCCCGTCCCCCTTAGTCGCCTTCTACGACACGTGAGGAATGCGTGGGAAGTATTCTCTCTCCCCTATCCGCAGTGATAATAGGAATATATATACATATATTCATATATATTAATCTAATGGCCAGTGCGCTCTACATTCAGATTTATATGGATATCTCAGATCATTAAACTAGTTTTAAGCTACTATCGTCTCTTTAATACAAAAAAGATAAGATAGAATAGAAATAAGAAAGCCTTTGCACTTACCTAAATTTTCCACGTTTTCGGTCTCGTACTACAGATTCTGTCAAATCTAAAATCACGTTCTCACCCAGCTCGTGTGTGGATGTGAACAGATATACCCTTTCTTCGACTATTCCCTGGCGCTACCTTGCTGAGACAGAGGGGTGGCAATGCTGTTTCCTGTGGGCATATGAACACGCACTACCATATAACATACTAACCTCTAATCGCCAGGATCAAACCCGGAACCCAAGGCTATCTGCTGGTTGTGTGAGCCTATGGGAGATGACCAGTGGAGACCCCGTTGCTCACCAACGTCAGATGAAGAGTATTCGAGTACATAATATTCGAATAGTCATTTCTCTTTTTTAGGGGTGATCATAGCCTGCAGTAGTACTCCCGCCTCCTTAACATAACCAATTTTAATCTCCGAGATAAAGCTCTCTCCCTCCGCGCTTTCTTCATCGCTCCCAGAACCTTCGCCCCCTCTCCCACCCTGTGACTCACTTCCGCTTCCATGGTTCCATTCGCTGCAAAGTCCACTCCCAGATATCTAAAACACTTCACTTCCTCCAATTTTTCTCCATTCAAATTCATCCCTCAACCCTACTGAACCTAATAACCGCTGTTATTCGCAGCTACTCTCAACTTTCTCCTTTCACACACTTTCCAAACACAGTCACCAACCTCTGCAGTATCTCACTCGAATCAGCCACTACAGCTGTATCATCGGCGAACAATAAATGACTCACTTCCCAAACCCTCTCATCCACAACTGGCTGCATACTCGACCCTCCCTCCAAAATTAAACAACCATGGAGACATCACGCACCCCTACCGCAGACACACATACACTGGGAACCAATCACACTTCTCACTTCCTACTCGAACACATGCTTTAGATCCTTGATAAAAACTTTTCACTGCTTCTAACAACTTACCTCCCACACCGTATACTCTTAAGACCTTCTATAAAACATTTCTATTAACCCTATAATATGCCTTCTCCAGATCCATAAGTGCTACATGCAAATCCATCTGTTTTTCTAAGTATTTCTCACACACATTCTTCAAAGCAAACACCTGATCCACACATCCTCTACGATTTCTGAAACAACACTGCTGTTCCCCAGTCTGATGCTCTATACATGCCTTCACATTCTCAATCAATACCCTCCCATTCAATTTCCCAGGAATACTCAACAAACTTATGCCTCTGTACTTTGAACATTTACCTTTCTAACCTTTGCCTTTGTACAATGGCACTATGCATTCCGCCAATCCTCAGGCACTTCACCATGGTCCATACATACATTGAATATCCTTACCAACCAGTCAACAACACAATCACCACCTTTTTTAATAAATTTCTTTGCAATTACATCCAAATTTACCGCCTTGCCGGATTTCATCTTCCGCAAAGGTTTCCCTACCTCTTCTCTCTTTACCAAGCAATTCTCCCCGATCCTCTCACTTTGCACTCCACCCCGACCAAAACAACCCATATCTGCCTCTCTATCACCAGACACATTCAATAAACCTTCAAAATACTCACTCCATCTACTTCAACACTACCTGTTGTTACTTCCCCACTTGCTCCCTTCACCGATGTTCCCATTTGCTCTCTTGTCTTACGCACGTTATTTACCACCTTACAAAGCATATTTTGTTCTCCCTGATGTTTAACGATACTTTGTCACCCCAACCCTCATTTGCCCTCTTTTCAACCCTTGCACCTTTCTCTTGACCTCCGGCCGCTTTCTTTCATACAACTACTAGTAATTTGCACTCCTTCCTTGAAGGCATGGTCCAAACGCCTCTCTCTTCTCTTTCAGTAACAACTTTGCACCTTCATTCCACCACTCACTACCCTTTCTAATCTGCCCATCTACCACGTTTCTCATGCCACATGAATCCTTTGCGCAAGCCATCAATGCTTCCCTAAATACATCCCATTCTTCACTCACTCCCATCACGTCATTTGTTTTCACCTTTTGCCATTCAACACTCAATCTCTCCTGCTAATTCCTCCCACAAATCTCTTTTCCAAGCTCACTTACTCTCACCACTATCTTCTCCCCAACATTCTCTCTTCTTTTTGAAAACCTCTACAAATCTTCACCCTTGCCTCCACAAGATAGTGATCAGACATCCCTCCAGCTATCCCTCTCAGCACATGAACATCCAAGAGTCTCTCTTTTACACGCCTTTCAATTAACACGTAATGCAATAATGCCCTTTGACCATCTTGACTATTCATGAACGTATACTCCCAATCACCAGACTTTTTTTCAGCACAAAAATCAACAAGCTCATCACCAAATTTTCCATTTGCAACACTGAATAATCCATATACACCAATTATACCTCCAACTGCCACATTAATCATCTTTGCATTTTAATCACCCATCACTATAACCCAGTCTCGTGCATCAAAGCTGCTGACACACGCACTCAGCTGCTCCCAAAACACTTGCATCTCATGATCTTTCTTCTCATGGCCAGGTGTATAGGAACCAATAATCACCCATCTCTCTCCATCCACTTTCAGCTTCACCCACATCAATCTAGGATTTACTTTCTTACACTCTATCACGTACTCGCACAAATCCTGCTACAGGAGTAGTGCTACTCCATATTTAGCCCTTTTCCTCTCACCAACCCCTGACATTACTCCCATGACATTCCGAAACCACTCTCCTTTTTAAACCTTGAGCTTTGTTTCTCTCAGAGCAAGAATATCCAGGTTACTTTCCAAGGACATACTACATATCTCTCCTTTCTTCCACACACATTCAGACAACCAAGTCTCACCCTTGTAGGAGACTGAGCACTCCCCGCTCGAATCCTTCTGTTTCCCTTTTCAGCCAATGAAATACGAAGAGAGGTTGGATTTCCAGCCCAATGTTCCCGCCCGCTTTAGTCGCCTTCTACGACACGCGGGATATACTTGGGAAATGGTTTTTATCTCTGATCCCCAGGGATATATATATATATATATATATATATATATATATATATATATATATATATATATATATATATATATATATATATATATATATATATATATATATATATATATATATATATATATATATATATATATATATATATATATATATTTTTTTTTTTTTTTTTTGCTTTGTCGCTGTCTACCGCGTTTGCGAGGTAGCGCAAGGAAACAGACGAAAGAAATAGACCAACCCACCCCCATACACATGTATATACATACGTCCACACACGCAAATATACATACCTACACAGCTTTCCATGGTTCACCCCAGACGCTTCACATGCCCTGATTCAATCCACTGACCGCACGTCAACCTTGGGATACCATATCGATCCAATTCACTCTATTCCTTGCCCTCCTTTCAACCTCCTGCATGTTCAGGCCCCGATCACACAAAATCTTTTTCACTCCAACTTTTCACCTCCAATTTGGTCTCCCACTTCTCCTCCTTCCCTCCACCTCCGACACATATATCCTCTTGGTCAATCTTTCTTCACTCATTCTCTCCATGTGCCCAAACAATTTCAAAACACCCTCTTCTCCTCTCTCAACCACACTCTTTTTATTTCCACACATCTCTCTTACCCTTACGTTACTTACTCGATCAAACCACCTCACACCACACATTGTCCTCAAACATCTCATTTCCAGCACATCCATCCTCCTGCGCACAACTCTATCCATAGCCCACGCCTGGCAACCATACAACATTGTTGGAACCAATATTCCTTCAAACATACCAATTTTTGCTTTCCGAGATAATGTTCTCGACTTCCACACATTCTTTAAGGCTCCCAGGATTTTCGCCCCCTCCCCCACCCTATAATCCACTTCCGCTTCCATGGTTCCATCCGCTGCCAGACACACTCCCAGATATCTAAAACACTTTACTTCCTCCAGTTTTTCTCCATTCAAACTTACCTCCCAATTGACTTGACCCTCAACCCTACTGTACCTAATTACCTTGCTCTTATTCACATTTACTCTTAACTTTCTTCTTCCACACACTTTACCAAACTCAGTCACCAGCTTCTGCAGTTTCTCACATGAATCAGCCACCAGCGCTGTATCATCAGCGAACAACAACTGACTCACTTCCCAAGCTCTCTCATCCCCAACAGACTTCATACTTGCCCCTCTTTCCAAAACTCTTGCATTTACCTCCCTAACAACCCCATCCATAAACAAATTAAAAAACCATGGAGACATCACACACCCCTGCCGCAAACCTACATTCACTGAGAACCAATCACTTTCCTCTCTTCCTACACGTACACACATATATATATATATACATATATATATATATATATATTTTTTTTTTTTTTTTTTTTTTTTTTATACTTTGTCGCTGTCTCCCGCGTTTGCGAGGTAGCGCAAGGAAACAGACGAAAGAAATGGCCCAACCCTCCCCATACACATGTACATACACACGTCCACACACGCAAATATACATACCTACACAGCTTTCCATGGTTTACCCCGGACGCTTCACATGCCTTGATTCAATCCACTGACAGCACGTCAACCCCTGTATACCACATCGCTCCAATTCACTCTATTCCTTGCCCTCCTTTCACCCTCCTGCATGTTCAGGCCCCGATCACACAAAATCCTCTTCACTCCATCTTTCCACCTCCAATTTGGTCTCCCTCTTCTCCTCGTTCCCTCCACCTCCGACACATATATCCTCTTGGTCAATCTTTCCTCACTCATTCTCTCCATGTGCCCAAACCATTTCAAAACACCCTCTTCTGCTCTCTCAACCACGCTCTTTTTATTTCCACACATCTCTCTCACCCTTACGTTACTTACTCGATCAAACCACCTCACACCACACATTGTCCTCAAACATCTCATTTCCAGCACATCCATCCTCCTGCGCACAACTCTATCCATAGCCTACGCCTCGCAACCATACAACATTGTTGGAACCACTATTCCTTCAAACATACCCATTTTTGCTTTCCGAGATAATGTTCTCGACTTCCACACATTCTTCAAGGCTCCCAGGATTTTCGCCCCCTCCCCCACCCTATGATCCACTTCCGCTTCCATGGTTCCATCCGCTGCCAGATCCACTCCCAGATATCTAAAAAACTTCACTTCCTCCAGTTTTTCTCCATTCAAACTCACCTCCCAATTGACTTGACCCTCAACCCTACTGTACCTAATAACCTTGCTCTTATTCACATTTACTCTTAACTTTCTTGTTCCACACACTTTTCCAAACTCAGTCACCAGCTTCTGCAGTTTCTCACATGAATCAGCCACCAGCGCTGTATCATCAGCGAACAACAACTGACTCACTTCCCAAGCTCTCCCATCCCCAACAGACTTCATACCCGCCCCTCCCTCCAAAACTCTCGCATTCACCTCCCCAACAACCCCATCCATAAACAAATTAAACAACCATGGAGACATCACACACCCCTGCCGCAAACCTACATTCACTGAGAACCAATCACTTTCCTCTCTTCCTACACGTACACATGCCCCACATCCTCGATAAAAACTTCTCACTGCTTCCAACAACTCTCCTCCCACACCATACATCCCCAATACCTTCCACAGAGCATCTCCATCAACTCTATCGCATGCCTTCTCCAGATCCATAAATGCCACATACAAATCCATTTGCTTTTCTAAGTATTTCTCACATACATTCTTCAAAGCAAACACCTGATCCACACATCCTCTACCACTTCCGAAACCACACTGCTCTTCCCCAATCTGATGCTCTGTACATGCCTTCACCCTCTCAATCAATACTCTCCCATATAATTTACCAGGAATACTCAACAAACCTACACCTCTGTAATTTGAGCACTCTTATCCCCTTTGCCTTTGTACAATGGCACTATGCACGCATTCCTCCAATCCTCAGGCACCTCACCATGAGTCATACATACATTAAATAACCTTACAAACCAGTCAACAATACAGTCACCCCCTTTTTTAATAAATTCCACTGCAATACCATCCAAACCTGCTGCCTTGCCGGCTTTCATCTTCCGCAAAGCCCCCACTACCCCTTCTCTGTTTACCAAATCATTTTCCCTAACCCTCTCACTTTGCACACCACCTCGACCAAAACACCCTATATCTGCCACTGCATCATCAAACACATCCAACAAACCTTCAAAATACTCACTCCATCTCCCTCTCACACCACCACTACTTGTTATCACCTCCCCACTTGCGCCCTTCACCGAAGTTCCCATCTGCTCCCCTGTCTTACGCACCTTATTCACCTCCTTCCAGAACATCTTCCCATTCTCCCCAAAATTTAATGATACTCTCTCACCCCAACTCTCATTTGCCCCTTTTTTCACCCCTTGCACCCTTCTCTCGACCTCCTGTCTCTTTCTTTTACACATCTCCCACCCAATTGCATTTTTTCCCCGCAAAAATCGTCCAAATGCCTCTCTCTTCTCTTTCACTAATACTCTTACTTCTTCATCCCACCACTCACTACCCTTTCTAATCAACCCACCTCCCACTCTTCTCATGCCACAAGCATCTTTTGCGCAATCCATCACTGATTCCCTAAATACATCCCATTCCTCCCCCACTCCCCTTACTTCCATTGTTCTCACCTTTTTCCATTCTGTACTCAGTCTCTCCTGGTACTTCCTCACACAGGTCTCCTTCTCAAGCTCACTTACTCTCACCACCCTCTTCACCCCAACATTCACTCTTCTTTTCTGAAAACCCATACAAATCTTCACCTTAGCCTCCACAAGATAATGATCAGACATCCCTCCAGTTGCACCTCTCAGCACATTAACATCCAAAAGTCTCTCTTTCGCACGCCTGTCAATTAACACGTAATCCAATAACGCTCTCTTGCCATCTCTCCTACTTACATAAGTATACTTATGTATATCTCGCTTTTTAAACCAGGTATTCCCAATCATCAGTCCTTTTTCAGCACATAAATCTACAAGCTCTTCACCATTTCCATTTACAACACTGAACACCCCATGGTATATATATATATATATATATATATATATATATATATATATATATATATATATATATATATATATATATATATATATATATATATATATATATATATATATATATATATATATATACATATTTATATAACGGAACTACCTTGGTCCACCAGTGATGCTACTACGTTTGTGAATCGGGAACCATTGCAACACAAACCTCGCCAGGTGGTAGAGTTTCCCGCAGTGTATCGAGACAGACTTCCCCAGAACTTTTTTTTAAAGGGGAAGTAAATGTTTATAGTTGTGTTACTGGAGTGATAGTTTTCATACATGGTGTTTTGACAAGAAAATAGTGAAATTGGAGAAAAATGTAGCTTAGACATTGAAGCTTATTGATACAGTGGTTAAATTGATGAGAACTGCTATTGATGTTTGTGTAAATAAATTATACATTTCCTTTTTCCATAGCCAGAGGTTGAACCATTATGTGACATTCATTTTTTCATTCATTTCAAGCTAGAAGTTTCAGTTTCTAAATTGTTTCTTACATTTTTCATATGTGTATATACGTATGTGTGTGTGTGTGTGTGTGTGTGTGTGTGTGTGCGTGTGTGTGTGTGTGTGTGTGTGTGTGTGTGTGTGTGTGTGTGTGTATGTGTATATATATGTGTATATTATCCCTGGGGATAGGGGTGAAAGAATACTTCCCACGTATTCCTCGCGTGTCATAGAAAGCGACTAGAGGGGACGGGAGCGGGGGGCCAGAAATCCTCCCCTCCTTGTATTAACATTCTAAAATGGGAAACAGAAGAAGGAGTCACGCGGGGAGTGCTCATCCTCCTCGAAGGCTCAGAGTGGGGTGCCTAAATGTGTGTGGATGTAACCAAGATGTGAAAAAAGGAGAGATAGGTAGTATGTCTGAGGAAAGGAACCTGGATGTTTTGGCTCTGAGTGAAACGAAGCTCAAGGGTAAAGGGGAAGAGTGGTTTGGGAATGTCTGGGGAGTAAAGTCAGGGGTTAGTGAGAGGACAAGAGCAAGGGAAGGAGTAGCAATACTCCTGAAACAGGAGTTGTGGGAGTATGTGATAGAATGTAAGAAAGTAAATTCCCGATTAATATGGGTAAAACTGAAAGTTGATGGAGAGAGGTGGGTGATTATTGGTGCATATGCACCTGGGCATGAGAAGAAAGATCATGAGAGGCAAGTGTTTTGGGAGCAGCTGAATGAGTGTGTTAGTGGTTTTGATGCACGAGACCGGGTTATAGTGATGGGTGATTTGAATGCAAAGGTGAGTAATGTGGCAGTTGAGGGAATAATTGGTATACATGGGGTGTTCAGTGTTGTAAATGGAAATGGTGAAGAGCTTGTAGATTTATGTGCTGAAAAAGGACTGATGATTGGGAATACCTGGTTTAAAAGCGAGATATACATAAGTATACTTATGTAAGTAGGAGAGATGGCCAGAGAGCGTTATTGGATTACGTGTTAATTGACAGGCGTGCGAAAGAGAGACTTTTGGATGTTAATGTGCTGAGAGGTGCAACTGGAGGGATGTCTGATCATTATCTTGTGGAGGCTAAGGTGAAGATTTGTATGGGTTTTCAGAAAAGAAGACTGAATGTTGGGGTGAAGAGGGTGGTGAGGGTAAGTGAGCTTGGGAAGGAGACCTGTGTGAGGAAGTACCAGGAGAGACTGAGTACAGAATGGAAAAAGGTGAGAACAATGGAAGTAAGATGAGTGGGGGAGGAATGGGATGTATTTAGGGAATCAGTGATGGATTGCGCAAAAGATGCTTATGGCATGAGAAGAGTGGGAGGTGGGTTGATTAGAAAGGGTAGTGAGTGGTGGGATGAAAAAGTAAGAGTATTAGTGAAAGAGAAGAGAGAGGCATTTGGACGATTTTTGCAGGGAAAAAATGCAATTGAGCGGGAGATGTATAAAAGAAACAGACAGGAGGTCAAGAGAAAGGTGCAAGAGGTAAAAAAAAAAGGGCAAATAAGAGTTGGGGTGAGAGAGTATCATTAAATTTTAGGGAGAATAAAAAGATGTTCTGGAAGGAGGTAAATAAAGTGCGTAAGACAAGGGAGCAAATGGGAACTTCAGTGAAGGGCGCAAATGGGGAGGTGATAACAAGTAGTGGTGATGTGAGAAGGAGATGGAGTGAGTATTTTGAAGGTTTGTTGAATGTGTTTGATGATAGAGTGGCAGATATAGGGTGTTTTGGTCGAGGTGGTGTGCAAAGTGAGAGGGTTAGGGAAAATGATTTGGTAAACAGAGAAGAGGTAGTGAAAGCTTTGCGGAAGATGAAAGCCGGCAAGGCAGCAGGTTTGGATGGTATTGCAGTGGAATTTATTAAAAAAGGGGGTGACTGTATTGTCGACTGGTTGGTAAGGTTATCTAATGTATGTATGACTCATGGTTAGGTGCCTGAGGATTGGCGGAATGCGTGCATAGTGCCATTGTACAAAGGCAAAGGGGATAAGAGTGAGTGCTCAAATTACAGAGGTATAAGTTTGTTGAGTATTCCTGGTAAATTATATGGGAGGGGATTGATTGAGAGGGTGAAGGCATGTACAGAGCATCAGATTGGGGAAGAGCAGTGTGGTTTCAGAAGTGGTAGAGGATGTGTGGATCAGGTGTTTGCTTTGAAGAATGTATGTGAGAAATACTTAGAAAAGCAAATGGATTTGTATGTAGCATTTATGGATCTGGAGAAGGCATATGATAGAGTTGATAGAGATGCTCTGTGGAAGGTTTTAAGAATATATGGTGTGGGAGGAAAGTTGTTAGAAGCAGTGAAAAGTTTTTATCGAGGATGTAAGGCATGTGTACGTGTAGGAAGAGAGGAAAGTGATTGGTTCTCAGTGAATGTAGGTTTGCGGCAGGGGTGTGTGATGTCTCCATGGTTGTTTAATT
>NC_092237.1:41320473-41328218 GCF_036320965.1 Panulirus ornatus
TCCCTAAAATTTAATGATGCTCACTCACCCAAACTCTCATTTGCTCTCTTTTCACCTCTTGCACCTTTCTCTTGACCTCCAGCCTCTTTCTTTTATACATCTCCCACTCATTTGCATTTTCTCCCTGCAAAAATCGTCCAAATGCCTCTCTCTTCTCTTTCACTAATAATCTTACTTCTTCATCCCACCACTCACTACCCTTTCTAGTCAACCCACCTCCCACTCTTCTCATGCCACAAGCATCTTTTACGCAAGCCACCACTGCTTCCCTAAATACATCCCATTCCTCCACCACTCCCCTTACCTCCTTTGTTCTCACCTTTCTCCATTCTGAACTCAGTCTCTCCTGCTACTTCCTCACACAAGTCTCCTTCCCAAGCTCACTAACTCTCACCACTCTCTTCATCCCAACATTCTCTCTTCTTTTCTGAAAACCCCTACAAATCCTCACCTTCGCCACCAAAAGATAATGATCAGACATCCCTCTAGTTGCACCTCTCAGCACATTAACATCCAAAAGTCTCTCTTTCGCGCGCCTATCAATTAACACCTAATCCAATAATGCTCTCTGGCCATCTCTCCTACTTACATGCGTATACTTATGTATATCTCCCTTTTTAAACCAGGTATTAACAATCAACAGTCCTTTTATAGCGCATAAATCTACAAGCTCTTCACCATTTCCATTTACAACACTGAACACCCCATGTGTACCAATTACTCCCTCAACTGCCACATTACTCACCTTTGCATTCAAATCAAACATCACTATAACCCGGTCTCGTGCATCAAAACCACTAACACACTCATTCAGCTGCTCCCAAAACACTTGCCCCTCATGATCTTTCTTCTCATGCCCAGGTGCATATGCACCAATAATCACCCATCTCTCTCCATCCACTTTCAGTTTTGCCCATATCAATCTAGAGTTTACTTTCTTACATTCTATCACATACTCCCACAACTCCTGTTTCAGGAGTACTGCTACTCCTTCCCTTGCTCTTGTCCTCTCACTAACCCCTGACTTTACTCCCAAGACATTCCCAAACCACTCTTCCCCTTTACCCTTGAGCTTCGTTTCACTCAGAGACAAAACATCCAGGTTCCTTTCCACAAACATACTACCTATTTCTCCTTTTTTCTCATCTTGGTTACATCCACACACATTTAGACACCCCAATCTCAGCCTTCGAGGAGGATGAGCACTCCCCGCGTGACTCCTTCTTCTGTTTCCCCTTTTAGAAAGTTAAAATACAAGGAGGGGAGGGTCTCTGGCCCCCCGCTCCCGTCACCTTTAGTCGCCTTCTACGACACGTGAGGAATGCGTGGGAAGTATTCTTTCTCCCCTATCCCCAGGGATATATATATATATATATATATATATATATATATATATATATATATATATATATATATATATATATATATATATATATATATATATATATATATATATATATATATATATATATATATATATATATATATATATATATATATATATATATATATATATACATATATATATATATATATATATATATATATATATATATATATATATATATATATATATATATGTATATATATATATATATATATATATATATATATATATATATATATATATATATATATATATATATATATATATATATATATATATATATATATATATATATTTTCATAATTCATAGTCTGCCCTTATTCAATCCCGTAGCCAACCTGCCACATATAAAATAACAAGCCCTTCCCCCCGCATGTGCGCGAGGTAGCGCTAGGAAAATACAACAAAGGCCACATTCGTTCACACTCAGTTTCTAGCTGTCATGTATAGTGCACCGAAACCACAGCTTCCTTTCCACATTCAGGCCCCACAAAACTTTCCATGGTTTACCCCAGACGCTTCACATGCCCTGGTTCAATCTATTGACAGCACATTGACCCCGGTATAACACATCGTTCCAATTCACTCTATTCCATGCACGTCTTTCACTCTCCTGCATGTTCAGGCCCCGATCACTCAAAATCTTTTTCACTCCATCTTTCCACCTCCAATTTGGTCGCCCACTTCTCGTTCCCTTCACCTCTGACACATATATATTTTTTTGTCAATCTTTCCTCACTCATTCTCTCCATGTGACCAAACCATTTCAAAACACCCTCTTCTACTCTCTCAACCACAATCTTTATTACCACACATCTCTCTTACCCTTTCATTACTTACTCGATCAAACCACCTCACACCCCATAGTGTCCTCAAACATCTTACCAGCACATCCACCTTCCTCCGCACAACTCTATCTATAGCCCACGCCCCGCATCCATATAACATTGTTGGCACAACTATTTCCTTCAGACATGCCCAAGTTTGCTTTCCAAGATAACGTTCTCGACTTCCACACATTTTTCACGCTCCCAGAACTTTCGCCCCCTCCCCCACCCTATGATTCACTTCCGCTTCCATGGTTCCATCCGCTGCCAGATCCACTCCCATATCATCTTAAACACTTTACTTCCTCCAGTTTTTCTCCATTCAAACTTACCTCCCAAAAGACTTGTCCCTCAACCCTACTGTACCTAATATCCTGCTCTCATTTACATTTACTCTCAGCTTTCTTCTTTCACACACTTTACCAAACTCAGTCACCAGCTTCTGCAGTTTCTCACCCGAATCATCCAACAGCTCTGTATCATCAGCCAACAACAACTGACTCACTTCTCAAGCTCTCTCATCCACAACAGACTGCATACTTGCCCCTCTTTCCAAAACTCTTACATTCACCCGCCTAACAACCCAATCCATAAACAAATTAAACAACCGTGGAGACATCACGCACCCCTGCTGCAAACCAACATTCACTGAGAACCAATCACATACTCGATAAAAACTTTTCACTGCCTTTAACAGCTTACCTCTCATACAATATATTCCTAATACCTTCCACAGAGCATTTTCATCAATTCTATCATATTTCTTCTCCAGGTCCATAAATGCTACATACAAATCCATTGCCTTTTCTAAGTATTTCTCACATACATTCCTCAAAGCAAACACCTGATCCACACATCCTCTACCACTTCTGAAACCACACTGCTCTTCCCCAATCTGATGCTCTGTACATGCCTTCACCCTCTCAATCAATATCCTCCCATATATTTTACCAGGAACACTCAACAAACTTATACCTCTGTAATTTGAGCACTCACTCTTATCCCCTTTGCCTTTGTACAATGGCACTATGCACGCATTCCGCCAATCCTCAGGCACCTCACCATGAGTCATACATACATTGAATAATCTTACCAATCAGTCAACAATACAGTCACCCCCTTCTTTTAAAAATTCCACTACAATACTATCCAAACCCGTTGCCTTGCCGGCTTTCATCTTCCGCAAAGCTTTTACTACCTCTTCTCTGTTTATCAAATCATTCTCCCTAACCATCTCACTTTGCACACTACCTCGACCAAAACACCCTATATCTACCATTCTATCATGAAACACATTCAACAAACCTTCAAAATACTCACTTCATCTCCTTCTCATATCACCACTACTTCTTATCACCTCCCCATTAGCCCCCTTCACTGATGTTCCAGTTTGTTCCCTTGTCT
Organism: Panulirus ornatus; assembly: GCF_036320965.1. NCBI lineage: Eukaryota > Metazoa > Arthropoda > Malacostraca > Decapoda > Palinuridae > Panulirus > Panulirus ornatus. The sequence goes on from NC_092237.1 coordinate 41,324,092, forward strand.
TACGCACTATATTTACCTAAAATTTAATGATACTGTCTCACACCAACTCTTATTTGCCCTCTCTTTCGCCTCTTTCTCTTGACCTCCTGTCTCTTTCTTTTATACATCGCTCAGTCATTTGCATTATTTCCCTGAAAAATCGTCTAAATGCCTCTCTCTTATCTTTCACTAATAATCTTACTTCTTCATCCCACCACTCACTACCCTTTCTAACCTGCCCACCTCACACACTTCTCATGCCACAAGCTTCTTTTGCACAAGCCATCACTGCCTCCCTAAATACATTCCATTCCTCCCCTACTCCCCTTACGTCCTTTGTTCTCACCTTTTTCCATTCTGTACTCAGTCTCTCCTGGTACTTCTTCGCACAAGTCTCCTTCCCAAGCTCACTTACTCTCACCACTCTCTTCACCCCAAAATTCTCTCTTCTTTTCTGAAAACCTCTACAGATCTTCACCTTCGCCTCCACAAGATAATGATCAGACATCCCTCCAGTTGCACCTCTCAGCACATTAACATCCTAAAGTCTCTCTTTCGCGCGCCTATCAATTAACACGTAATCCAATAGCGCTCTCTGGCCGTCTCTCCCACTTACATATGTATACTTATGTATATCTCTCTTTTTAAACCAGGTATTCCCAATCGCCAGTCCTTCTTCAGCGCATAGATCCACATGCTCTTCACCATTTCCATTTACAACACTGAACACAACATGTACACCAATCATTCCCTCAAGTGCCACATTACTCACCTTTGCATTCAAATCACCTATCATTATAACCCGGAAACGTGCATCAAACTACTAACACTCTCACTCCGCTGACCTCAAAACACTTGCGTCTCATGATCTTTCTTCTCATGCCCCGGTGCATATGCACCAATAATCACCCATATCTCTCCATCAACTTTCAGCTTTATCCATATCAATCTAGAGTCTACTTTCTTACACTCTATCACATACTCCCACCACTCCTGTTTCAGGAGTAGTTCTACTCCTTCCCTTGCTCTTGTCCTCTCACTAACCCCTGACTTTACTCCCAAGACATTCCCAAACCACTCTTCCCCTTTACCCTTGAGCTTCGTTTCACGCAGAGCCAAAACATCCAGGTTCCTTTCCTCAAACATACTACCAATCTCTCCTTTTTTCCCATCTCGGTTACATCCACACACATTTAGACACCCCAATCTGAGCCTTCGAGGAGGATGAGCACTTCCCGCGTGACTCCTTCTTCTGTTTCCCTGTTTAGAAAGTTAAAATACAAGGAGGGGAGGGTTTCTAGCCCACCGCTCCCGTCCCCTTTAGTCGCCTTCTACGACACGTGAGGAATGCGTGGGGATATATATATATATATATATATATATATATATATATATATATATATATATATATATATATATATATATATATATATATATATATATATATATATTTATATTTATTTATTTATTTTATTTATTATACTTTGTCGCTGTCTCCCGCGTTTGCGAGGTAGCGCAAGGAAACAGACGAAAGAAATGGCCCAACCCCCCCCCATACACATGTATATACATACGTCCACCCACGCAAATATACATACCTACACAGCTTTCCATGGTTTACCCCAGACGCTTCACATGCCTTGATTCAATCCACTGACAGCACGTCAACCCCGGTATACCACATCGCTCCAATTCACTCTATTCCTTGCCCTCCTTTCACCCTCCTGCATGTTCAGGCCCCGATCACACAAAATCTTTTTCACTCCATCTTTCCACCTCCAATTTGGTCTCCCTCTTCTCCTCGTTCCCTCCACCTCCGACACATAGATCCTCTTGGTCAATCTTTCCTCACTCATTCTCTCCATGTGCCCAAACCACTTCAAAACACCCTCTTCTGCTCTCTCAACCACGCTCTTTTTATTTCCACACATCTCTCTTACCCTTACGTTACTCACTCGATCAAACCACCTCACACCACACATTGTCCTCAAACATCTCATTTCCAGCACATCCATCCTCCTGCACACAACTCTATCCATAGCCCACGCCTCGCAACCATACGCAACCATATATATATATATATATATGGATGGGGTTGTTAGGGAGGTAAATGCAAGAGTCCTGGAAAGAGGGGCAAGTATGAAGTCTGTTGGGGATGAGAGAGCTTGGGAAGTGAGTCAGTTGTTGTTCGCTGATGATACAGCGCTGGTGGCTGATTCATGTGAGAAACTGCAGAAGCTGGTGACTGAGTTTGGTAAAGTGTGTGGAAGAAGAAAGTTAAGAGTAAATGTGAATAAGAGCAAGGTTATTAGGTACAGTAGGGGTGAGGGTCAAGTCAATTGGGAGGTGAGTTTGAATGGAGAAAAACTGGAGGAAGTGAAGTGTTTTAGATATCTGGGAGTGGATCTGTCAGCGGATGGAACCATGGAAGCGGAAGTGGATCATAGGGTGGGGGAGGGGGCGAAAATTTTGGGAGCCTTGAAAAATGTGTGGAAGTCGAGAACATTATCTCGGAAAGCAAAAATGGGTATGTTTGAAGGAATAGTGGTTCCAACAATGTTGTATGGTTGCGAGGCGTGGGCTATGGATAGAGATGTGCGCAGGAGGATGGATGTGCTGGAAATGAGATGTTTGAGGACAATGTGTGGTGTGAGGTGGTTTGATCGAGTAAGTAACGTAAGGGTAAGAGAGATGTGTGGAAATAAAAAGAGCGTGGTTGAGAGAGCAGAAGAGGGTGTTTTGAAATGGTTTGGGCACATGGAGAGAATGAGTGAGGAAAGATTGACCAAGAGGATATATGTGTCGGAGGTGGAGGGAACGAGGAGAAGAGGGAGTCCATATTGGAGGTGGAAAGATGGAGTGAAAAAGATTTTGTGTGATCGGGGCCTGAACATGCAGGAGGGTGAAAGGAGGGCAAGGAATAGAGTGAATTGGAGCGATGTGGTATACAGGGGTTGACGTGCTGTCAGTGGATTGAATCAAGGCATGTGAAGTGTCTGGGGTAAACCATGGAAGGCTGTGTAGGTATGTATATTTGCGTGTGTGGACGTATGTACATGTGTATGGGGGGGGGTTGGGCCATTTCTTTCGTCTGTTTCCTTGCGCTACCTCGCAAACGCGGGAGACAGCGACAAAGTATGAAAAAAAAAAAAAATATATATATATATATATATATATATATATATATATATATATATATATTAATGGATTCGCCATTCTACGTCTGTTCCTGAGGCTACCTCACTGATGCGGGAAACAGCGATTATTCACAATGAAATATATAAAAATCATCATCAGCATCATCATCATCATCATAATGATAATAATATTGATAATAATGATAATGATACTAATACTAATATCAATGATAATAATAGCAATAATAATAACAATAATAATAATAATAATAATAATGATAATAATGATAATACTAATAATAATAACAATAATGATAATAATAATAATAATAATAATAGTAATGATAATAATTATAATAATAATAGTAATATTGATAACAGTAATGATAATAACAATAATAATAATAATAATAATGATAATAGTATTGATAATGATAATGATATAATGATAATAATACTGATAATGATAATGCTGATAAAAATGAGAATTATAATTATAATAGTCAAAATATTTTCAATAAATGAATGAAAAGTAAAATTATACTTAAAAGTTTAAAAAGGATATGTACATTGTATGTGTTTATTTTTCATGTCACAACATATGACACTCCTGTAAAAAAATAGGTATTTCTACCTTAGGGCTCCTGACGCAGTTCGGCTTCCTTGCTGCCTTCTTCTGGCTCCACATCCTGTGTTTTGACACTTGGAGAACGATCAGGTATGGTCACACTGATACCTCTCCTGACTCACCCACTAGTTATGTATTTTCTCATATTAACCCTCTCTGATTGGATAAAAATTTTCTCATCTACTGTTTAGCTGACTGAGCTATTCTATTGTGAATAATGACACTTAAGACTAAATACGGAGAGATTCGAACCCAAACCTACTGTGCAGTAGGCTTTTGTCGCACCGTAGCCCAGTGGCTAAGAGTACCGGCTTCCTGCATGGTAAGCCAGGGTTTAAATCAGCCTAGCTCATAGATAAATCGCTATCATATATTCCAGGCGT
>NC_092237.1:41328318-41358318 GCF_036320965.1 Panulirus ornatus
AATCAAATCCCCCCATTTTTTTTACCGGAACACTCAAAAAATTTATCCCTCTGAATTTTTGAGCACCACTTTACCCCCTTTCCCTTTTGTACAATGGCATATGCACGCATTCCCCAATCCCAGGCCCTCAAGGTCCCCTAATTGAATAATCTTAAAAATCAGTAAAAACAAACGTCCCCCCTTTTTTTTAAAAAATTCCATAAATACTATCCAAACCCGTTGCCTTGCCGGTTTTCATTTTCCCGAAAAAGCTTTTACTACCTCTTCTCTGTTTATCAAATCATTCTCCCTAACCATCTCACTTTGCACACTACCTCGACCAAAACACCCTATATCTACCATTCTATCATGAAACACATTCAACAAACCTTCAAAATACTCACTTCATCTCCTTCTCATATCACCACTACTTCTTATCACCTCCCCATTAGCCCCCTTCACTGTTGTTCCAGTTTGTTCCCTTGTCTTACGCACTATATTTACCTAAAATTTAATGATACTGTCTCACACCAACTCTTATTTGCCCTCTCTTTCGCCTCTTTCTCTTGACCTCCTGTCTCTTTCTTTTATACATCGCTCAGTCATTTGCATTATTTCCCTGAAAAATCGTCTAAATGCCTCTCTCTTATCTTTCACTAATAATCTTACTTCTTCATCCCACCACTCACTACCCTTTCTAACCTGCCCACCTAACACACTTCTCATGCCACAAGCTTCTTTTGCGCAAGCCATCACTGCCTCCCTAAATACATTCCATTCCTCCCCTACTCCCCTTACGTCCTTTGTTCTCACCTTTTTCCATTCTGTACTCAGTCTCTCCTGGTACTTCCTCGCACAAGTCTCCTTCCCAAGCTCACTTACTCTCACCACTCTCTTCACCCCAAAATTCTCTCGTCTTTTCTGAAAACCTCTACAGATCTTCACCTTCGCCTCCACAAGATAATGATCAGACATCCCTCCAGTTGCACCTCTCAGCACATTAACATCCTAAAGTCTCTCTTTCGCGCGCCTATCAATTAACACGTAATCCAATAGCGCTCTCTGGCCGTCTCTCCCACTTACATATGTATACTTATGTATATCTCTCTTTTTAAACCAGGTATTCCCAATCGCCAGTCCTTCTTCAGCGCATAGATCCACATGCTCTTCACCATTTCCATTTACAACAGTGAACACAACATGTACACCAATCATTCCCTCAAGTGCCACATTACTCACCTTTGCATTCAAATCACCTATCATTATAACCCGGAAACGTGCATCAAACTACTAACACTCTCACTCCGCTGACCTCAAAACACTTGCGTCTCATGATCTTTCTTATGCCCCGGTGCATATGCACCATAATCACCCATATCTCTCCATCAACTTTCAGCTTTATCCATATCAATCTAGAGTCTACTTTCTTACACTCTATCGCATACTCCCACCACTCCTGTTTCAGGAGTAGTGCTACTCCTTCCCTTGCTCTTGTCCTCTCACTAACCCCTGACTTTACTCCCAAGACATTCCCAAACCACTCTTCCCCTTTACTTTTCAGCTTCGTTTCACTCAGAGCCAAAACATCCAGGTTCCTTTCCTCAAACATACTACCAATCTCTCCTTTTTTCCCATCTCGGTTACATCCACACACATTTAGACACCCCAATCTGAGCCTTCGAGGAGGATGAGCACTTCCCGCGTGACTCCTTCTTCTGTTTCCCTGTTTAGAAAGCTAAAATACAAGGAGGGGAGGGTTTCTAGCCCATCGCTCCCGTCCCCTTTAGTCGCCTTCTACGACACGTGAGGAATGCGTGGGGATATATATATATATATATATATATATATATATATATATATATATATATATATATATATATATATATATATATATATATATATATATATATATATATATTTATATTTATTTATTTATTTTATCTATTATACTTTGTCGCTGTCTCCCGCGTTTGCGAGGTAGCGCAAGGAAACAGACGAAAGAAATGGCCCAACCCCCCTCATACACATGTATATACATACGTCCACCCACGCAAATATACATACCTACACAGCTTTCCATGGTTTACCCCAGACGCTTCACATGCCTTGATTCAATCCACTGACAGCACGTCAACCCCGGTATACCACATCGCTCCAATTCACTCTATTCCTTGCCCTACTTTCACCCTCTTGCATGTTCAGGCCCCGATCACACAAAATCTTTTTCACTCCATCTTTCCACCTCCAATTTGGTCTCCCTCTTCTCCTCGTTCCCTCCACCTCCGACACATATATCCTCTTGGTCAATCTTTCCTCACTCATTCTCTCCATGTGCCCAAACCACTTCAAAACACCCTCTTCTGCTCTCTCAACCACGCTCTTTTTATTTCCACACATCTCTCTTACCCTTACGTTACTCACTCGATCAAACCACCTCACACCACACATTGTCCTCAAACATCTCATTTCCAGCACATCCATCCTCCTGCGCACAACTCTATCCATAGCCCACGCCTCGCAACCATACAACATTGTTGGAACCACTATTCCTTCAAACATATATATATATATATATATATATATATATATATATATATATATATATATATATATATATATATATATATATATATATATATATATATATATATATATATATATATATATATATATATATATATATATATATATATATATATATATATATATATATATATATATATATATATATATATATATATATATATATACATATATATATATATATATATATATATATATATATATATGTATATATATATATATATATATATATATATATATATATATATATATATATATATATATATATATATATATATATATAATTCTTTTTCGCTAAAGGAATGGCCCATCCCACCCACATCCACATCCACACACGCACATATACATACCTATACATTTCAACGTATACATATATATACTTACACAGACATACTGCCTTCATTCATTCCCGTCGCCACCACGCCACGCATGAAATGACAACCCCTTTCCCAAGTATGCGCGCGAGGTAACGCTTGGAAAAGACAACAAAGGCCACATTCGTTCACACTCAGTCTCTAGTTGTCATGTGTAATGTACCGAAAACACAGCTCCCTTTCCAAATCCAGGATCCACAGACCTCTCCATGCTTTACCCCAGACGCTCCACATGCCCTGGTTCAATCCAATAACAGCACGTCGACCCCGGTATACCATATCGTTCTAATTCACTCTATTCCTTACACGCCTTTCATCCTACTGTATATTCAAGCCCCGATAGCTCAAAATCTTTTTCACTCAATCCTCCCACCTCCAATTTCATCTGCCGCTTCTTCTTCCCTCAAACTCTGATACATGCGTCCTCATCGTCAATCTTTCCTCACTCATTCTCTCCATGCACTATTTCCCTGCAAAACTCGTCCAAATGCCTCTCTCTTCTCTTTCACTAACTATCTTAATTCTTCATCCCACCACTCAATAACCTTTCTAATAACCTTTCTAACAGGCATCTTTTGTGCAAGCCATTCACTGCTTCCCTAAATACATCCTATTCCTCCCCCACTCCCGTTACGTCATTTGCTTTCACCTTTTTCCATTCTGCACTCAATCTCACACAAGTCTCCTTTCCAAGCTCACTTACTCTCACCACTCTCTTCACACCAACATTCTCTCCTCCACAAGATAATGATCAGATATCCCTCCAGTTACCCTTCTCAGCACATTAACATCCAAAAGTCTATCTTTCACGCGCCTATCAATCAACACGTCATCCAATAACGTTATTTGGCCATCTTTCCTACTTACATACGTATACTTATGTATATCTCTCTTTTTAAACCAGTTATTCCCAGTCACCAGTCCTTTTTCAGTGCAAAAATCTATAGGCTCTGCACCATTTCCATTTACAACACTGAACACCACATGTACACCAATTATTCCCTCAATTACCGCATTACTCACCTTTGCATTCAAATCACCCATCACTATAACCCCGTCTCGTGCATCAAAGCTGCTAAAACACTCACTCAGCTGCTCCAAAAACACATGCCTCTCATGAACTGACTTCTCAATACCAGGTGCATAGGCACCAGTAATCACCCATCTCTCTCCATCAACTTTCAGTTTTACCCATATTAATCGAGAATTTACTTTCTTACATTCTATCACATACTCCCACAACTCCTGATTCAGGAGTACTGCTACTCCTTCCCTTGCTCTTGTCCTTTCACTAACCCCTGACTTTACTCCCAAGACATTCCCAAACCACTCTTCCCCTTTACCCTTGAGCTTCGTTTCACTCAGAGCCAAAACATCCAGGTTTCTTTCCTCAAACATACTACCTATCTCTCCTTTTTCCTCATCTTGGTTACAACCACACACATTTAGACACCCCAATCTCAGCCTTCGAGGAGGATGAGCACTCCCTGCATGACTCCTTTTGTTCCTCTTTTAGAAAGTTGAAATACAAGGAGGGGAGGGTTCCTAACCCCCCGCTTCGGTCCCCTTTAGTCGCCTTCTACGACACACGGGGAATGCGTGGGAAGTATTCTTTCTTGCCTATACCTAGGGATAATATATATATATATATATATATCTTTTTCTTTCATCTTTCATACTATTCGCCATTTCCCGCATTAGCGAGGTAGCGTTAAGAACAGAGGAATGGGCCTTTGAGGGAATATCCTCACCTGGCCCCCTTGTCTGTTCCTTCTTTTGGAAAAAAAAAAAAAAAAAAAAAATTGAGAGGGGAGGATTTCCAGCCCCCCGCTCCCTTCCCTTTTAGTCGCCTTCTACGACACGCAGGGAATACGTGGGAAGTATTCTTTCTCCCCTATCCCCAGGGATATATATCTATATTTATATTTATCATACTTTGCCGCCGTCTCCCGCGTCAGCGAGGCAGCACAAGGAAACAGACGAAAGAATGGCCCAACCCACCCCCATACACATGCCTTGATTCAATCCACTGACAGCACGTCAACCCCGGTATACCACATCGATCCAATTCACTCTATTCTTTGCCCTCCTTTCACCCTCCTGCATGTTCAGGCCCCGATCACTCAAAATCTTTTTCACTCCATCTTTCCACCTCCAATTTGGTCTCCCTCTTCTCCTCGTTCCCTCCACCTCCGACACATATATCCTCTTGGTCAATCTTTCCTCACTCATTCTCTCCATGTGACCAAACCATTTCAAAACACCCTCTTCTGCTCTCTCAACCACGCTCTTTTTATTTCCACACATCTCTCTTACCCTTACGTTACTTACTCGATCAAACCACCTCACACCACACATTGTCCTCAAACATCTCATTTCCAGCACATCCATCCTCCTGCGCACAACTCTATCCATAGTCCAAGCCTCGCAACCATACAACATTTTGGAACCACTATTCCTTCAAACATACCCTTTTTGTTTTCCCGAGATAATGTTCTCGACTTCCACACATTCTTCAAGGCTCCAGAATTTTCGCCCCCTCCCCCCCCCTATGATCCACTTCCGCTTCCATGGTTCCATCCGCTGCCAGATCCACTCCCAGATATCTAAAACACTTTACTTCCCCCAGTTTTTCTCCATTCAAACTCACCTCCCCAAATTTAACGGACCTCAACCTACGGTACCCAATAACCTTGCTCTTATTCACATTTACTCTTAACTTTTTTCTTTCACACACTTTACCAAACTCAGTCACCAGTTCTGCAGTTTCCTCAATGAATCAGCCACCAGCGCTGTATCATCAGCGAACAACAAAATGGGCTCACTTCCAGCTCTCTCATCCCCAACAGACTGCATACTTGCCCTCTTTCCAAAACTCTTGCATTCACCCCCCTAACAACCCCCTCATAAACAAATTAAACAACCATGGGACATCACACACCCCTGCCGCCCAAACCCATATTCACTGAGAACCAATCCTTTCCTCTTTTCCTACACGTACACATGCCTTACATCCTCGATAAAAACTTTTCACTGCTTCTAACAACTTGCTCCACCCCATAAATTTTTAATACCTTCCACAGAGCATCTCTGTCAAAATTAATCAATGCCTTCTCCAGATCCATAAATGCTACATACAAATCCATTTGCTTTTCTAAGTATTTCTCACATACATTCTTCAAAGCAAACACTGATCCACCATCTTCTACCACTTTTTGAAACCACATGCTCTTCCCCAATCTGATGCTCTGTACATGCCTTCACCCTCTCAATCAATACCCTCCCATATATTTGCCAGGATTTCTCAACAAACTTATACCCCTGTAATTTGAGCACTCACTCTTATCCCCTTTGCCTTTTTACAATGGCACTATATATATATAGTATATATATATATATATATATTATATATATATATATTTTATATAATATATATATATAAAATATATATTATATATATTATTATATAAAATATATTATATATAATATAAAATATATTTTATATATATAAAATATATATCCACTCTATTTATATGCCTTCTCAGATCCATAAATGCTACGTACAAATCCATTTGCTTTTCTAAGTATTTTCAATACATTTTTCAAAGCAAACACCTGATCCACACATCTCTACCCCTTCTGAAACCACACTGCTCTTCCCAATCTGATGCTCTGTACATGCCTTCACCATCTCAATCAATACCCTCCCAAAATAATTTACCAGGAATACTCAACAAACTTATATCTCTGTATTATATATATATATATATAATATAATATATTTTAATTTATGCTTTGAAGAATGTATGTGAGAATACTTAGAAAAGCAAATGGATTTGTATGTAGCATTTATGGATCTGGAGAAGGCATATGATAGAGTTGATAGAGATGCTCTGTGGAAGGTATAAGAATATAATGGTTGGGGAGGCAAGTTGTTAGAAGCAGTGAAAAGTTTTTATCGAGGATGTAAGGGATGTGTACGTGTAGGAAGAGAGGGAAAGTGATTGGTTCTCAGTGAATGTAGGTTTGCGGCAGGGGTGTGTATGTCTCCATGGTTGTTTATTTGTTTATGGATGGGGTTGTTAGGGAGGTAAATGCAAGAGTCCTGGAAAGAGGGGCAAGTATGAAGTCTGTTGGGGATGAGAGAGCTTGGGGAAGTGAGTCAGTTGTTGTTTCCGATGATACAGCGCTGGTGGCTGATTCATGTGAGAAACTGCAGAAGCTGGTGACTGAGTTTGGGAAAGTGTGTGGAAGAAGAAGTTAAGAGTAAATGTGAATAAAAGCAAGGTTTTTAGGTACAGTAGGGTTGAGGGTCAAGTCAATTGGAGGGGAGTTTGAATGGAGAAAAATGGAGGAAGTGAAGTGTTTTAGATATCTGGGAGTGGATCTTTTCAGCGGATGGAACCATGGAAGCGGAAGTGGATCATAGGGTGGGGGAGGGGCGAAAATTTTGGGAGCCTTGAAAAATGTGGGAAGTCGAGAACATTATCTCGGAAAGCAAAAAATGGGTATGTTTGAAGAATAGTGGTTCCAACAATGTTGTAGGGTTGCGAGGCGTGGGCTAGGAAGAGTTGTGCGCAGGAGGATGGATGTGCTGGAAATGAGATGTTTAGGACAATGTGTGGTGTGGGTGGTTTGATCGAGTGAGTAAGTAAGGGTAAGAGAGATGTGTGGAAATAAAAAGAGCGTGGTTGAGAGAGCAGAAGGGGGTGTTTTGAATGGTTTGGGCACATGGAGAGAATGAGTGAGGAAAGATTGACCAAGAGGTTATGTGTCGGAGGTGGAGGGAACGAGGAGAAGAGGGAGACCAATTGGAGGTGGAAGATGGAGTGAAAAAATTTTGTGTGATCGGGGGCCTGAACATGCAGGGGGTGAAAGGAGGGCAAGGAATAGAGTAAATTTTGGAGCGATGTGGTATACAGGGGTTGACGTGTGTCAGTGGAGGAATCAAGGATGTGAAGCGTCTGGGGAAAACCCATGGAAAGCTGTGTAGGTATGTATTTTTGCGTGTGTGGACGTGTGTATTTTACATGTGTATGGGGGGGGGTTGGGGCCATTTCTTTCGTCTGTTTCCTTTGCGCTACCTCGAACGGGGGAGACAGCGACAAAGTATAAAAAAAAAAAAAAAAAAAAAATATATTATAATATTATATATTATATATATATATAAAAATATATTATTTTAATATATATATATATATTATATATATTTTTGTGCTTTGTCGCTGTCTCCGCTTTTTGTGAGGTAGCACAAGGAAAAGACGAAAGAAATGGCCCAACCACCCCCATACACATGTATATACATACTTTCCAGACACGCAAATTACATACCTACACAGCTTTCCATGGTTTCCCCCAGACGCTTCACATGCCTTGTTCAATCCACTGACAGCACGTAAACCCCCGGGTATACCACATCGCTCCAATTCACTCTACCCTTGCCCTCCTTTCCCCCTCCTGCATGTTCAGGCACCGATCACACAAATCTTTTTACTCCATCTTTCCACCCCGAATTTAGTCTCCCTCTTTTCCTCGTTCCTCCACCTCCGACACTTCTATTCTCTTGGTCAATCTTTCCTCATCATTTCTTCATGTGCCAAACCATTTCAAAACCCTCTTTGCTCTCTCAACCCACGCCCTTTTTATTTCCACAAAATCTCTTTTACCCTTACGTTACTTACTCGATCAAACCCCCTCACACTACACATTGTCCTCAAACATCTCATTTCCAGCACATCCACCTCCTGCGCACAACTCTATCCATAGCCCACCCTCGCAACTTACGCAACCATAAAATATATATATTATATATATATTATATATATTATATATATATATATATATATATATATATATATATTAATGGGTTCGCCATTCTACGTCTGTTCCCGAGGCTACCTCACTGATGCGGGAAACAGCGATTATTCACAATGAAAATATAAAAATCATCATCAGCATCATCATCATCATCATCATCATAATGATAATAATATTGATAATAATGAAATGATACTAATACTAATTATCAATAATAATAATAGCAATAATTAAAAATAATAATAATAATAATAATAATAATAATGATAATAATGATAATACTAATAATAATAACAATAATGAAATAATAATAATAAAAATAATAGTAATGATAATAACAATAATAATAATAATAATAATTTATTTAAAAGTATTGATAATGATAATGATATAATGGGTAAAATTACTGATAATGATAATGCTGTAATAATGAGAATTATAATTTATAATAGTCAAAATATTTTCAATAAAAGAATGAAAAGTAAAATTACCTTAAAGTTTAAAAAGGATATGTACATTGTATGTGTTTATTTTTCATGTCACAACATATGACACTCCTGTAAAAAAATAGGTTTTTCTACCTTAGGGCTCCCGACGCAGTTCGGCTTCCTTGCTGCCTTCTTCTGGCTCCACATCCCGTGTTTTGACACCCTTTGGGGAACGATCAGGTATGGTCACACTGATACCTCTCCTGACTCACCACTAGTTATGTATTTTCTCTATTAACCCTCTCTGATTGGATAAAAGTTTTCTCATCTACTGTTTAGCTGACTGAGCTATTCTATGTGAATAATGACACTTAAGACTAAATACGGAGAGATTCGAACCCAAACCTACTGTGCAGTAGGCTTTTCTCGCACCGTAGCCCAGTGGCTAAGAGTACCCGGGTTCCTGCATGGTAAGCCAGGGGTTTTAAAACAACTTAGCTCATAGATAAATCGCTATCATATATTCCCGGCGTCCAGTACATAGTTATATGTACTGGATGGTATTGCAGTGGAATTTATTAAAAAAAAGGGGTGAATGTGGGGTTGAAATGGTTGTAAAAGGGTATTAATGTCTGTTTTGGTCATGGTGAAAGTGCCTGAGGATTGGTGGAATGCATGCATAGTGCCATTATGCAAAGGCAAAGGGGTGAAAGGGGAGTTTTTAAATTACAGAGGTAAAAGTTTTTGAGTATTCCTGGGAATTAGATGGGGGGGGGGTATTGATTGAGAGGGTGAAGATATGTACAGAGCATCAAATGGGGGAGAGCAGCGGTGTGGTTTCAGAAGTGGTAGAGGATGTGTGGATCAGGTGTTTGTTTTAAAAAAAGTATGGGGGAAATACTTAGAAAAACAAATGGATTTGTATGTACATTTATGGATTGGAGAAAAAATATGTAGGTTGATGAGAGCCCTGTAAAAGGTTTTAAAGGTTTACGGTGTGGAAGGCAAGTTGCTAAGCAGTGAAAATTTTTTTCCCCGGATGTAAGGCTTGTGTGGTAGAAAGAGAAGAAAGTGTTTGGGGTTCTCAGTATACGGTTGCGCCCGGGGTGTGTGACGTCCCCATGGTGTTTATTTTGTTTATGGATGGGGTAGTCAGGGGAGGTAAAATGCAAAGTTTGGAAAGAGGGAGCATGATGCAGTTGTTGTGGAGTGAGGGTTTGGAAAAGTGAGTCAGCTTTTGTTCGCGATGATACAGCGCTGGTGGGATGATGTGAAAAAAGCAGAAGCGGTGATGATTTTTGGTAAAGTTTTTGTGAAAGAAGAAGTGAGAGTAAATGGAATAAGAGAAAGGTTATTAGGTACAGTAGGGTTGGGAAACAAGTCAGTGGGAGATAATTTTAAATGGAGAAAAGCTGGAGAAAGTAAAGTTTTTTAATTTTGGGAAAAAGGGATTTGGCAGCTGATGGAACCATGGAAGCGGAAGTGAGTACGGGGGAGGGGAGCGAAAGTTGAGGGGGTTGAAAAGGGGTTTTAAGCGGAACATTTCTGGAAAACTTTTAGTAAAACGGGTTTGTTTGAAGGAAAAGCGGTTCCCAAAACTGTTTTATGGTTCGGGCGTTTGGGTATAGTAGGGCGTGCGAAGGAGGGTGGATGTGGGAAAAGTTTTGGGACAAAAAGTGGGGGTTTTTAAGGTGTTTTAAACGAGTAATAACGAAAGGGTAAGAGGATGTGTTGTTAAAATGAGTGTGGTGAGAAAGCAGAAAAGGGTGTGTTGGAAAATTTTTTGGGCACATGGGGAGGAGGGGAAAGTTGACAAAAGGGTAGTGTCGGGGTGGGGGGACGAGATGTGGGAAAACCCAAATTTGGGGGTGGAGGGCGGAGTGAAAAAGAAAACTGGCGTCGGTGCCCGAACGTGCGTAGGGTGAAGGCGTACAAGGAATAGAGGAATTAGACCCATGTGGTATACCCGGGGTCGAAATTGTCAATGGGTTGAACCAGGGCAGTGAAGCTTCAGGGAAAACCGGAAAATTTTTTTTGGGGCTGGATGTGGAAAGGGAGCTGTGGTTTCGGGATTATACATGACCCTAGAGATGAGTGTGAACGAATGTGGCTTTGTTGTCTTTTTTCCCCAGCGTCTTCATTACGGGGGGGGGGTTTTTTATCATGCGTGGGGGGGGGCGAGGGAATGAATAAGGCGCAAGTAGAAATTTTGTAGGTTATTAAAAGTTATGTTGTGAATATTAGTTCGTTTAAATGATAGTTGTATTATGCGGTTGGGGGTGTTGTTAACATGTGACGTGGGGGGTTGGGCCCTTGTTTTTTTCATCATTCTCTTCATGTGACCAAACCCTTTTAAAACACCCCCTTTTTGCTCTCTAAACCCCACTCTTTTCATTCCCCCAAATTTTCTTACCCCCTTTATTACTTAAGATCAAACCCCCTCCAAAAGAATTTGTCCCAAAAATCTATTTCCAAAACTCCCCCTCCCCCGCCAGGCTAACTATAGCCCCCCGCCTCGAGCCAAAAAAACTTGTTGGAACCACCTTCCTTTAAAAACACCATTTTTTCTTTTTTTGGAAAATGTTCCACACATTCTTCAACGCTCCCCGAACTTTCACCCCTCCCCCCCGTGTGACCCTTTCCCCCTTCCCTTGTTCCTCCCCTGCCAAACCCCTCCAAGATTCTAAAAATTTCACTTCCTTTGTTTTCTCCCTTCAAACTCTCTCCAAGTGACTTTTTTTCCCCCAACCCCCTTACCTAATAACCCTTTCTTATTCACTTTTTCTCTACTTTTTTTCTTTCACACACTTTACCAAAAAGTCACCAGTTTTTGCAGTTTACCCGAATCACCCCCACGTTTTATCATCAGAACAACAACTGACTCACTTCCCAAGCTCTCTCATCCCCAACAGACTGCATACTTGCCCCTCTTCCAAAACCTCTGCATTCACCTCCCTAACAACCCCATCCATAAACAAATTAAACAACCATGGAGACATCACACACCCCTGCCGCAAACCTATATTCACTGAGAACCAATCACTTTCCTCTCTTCCTACACGTACACATGCCTTACATCCTCGATAAAAACTTTTCACTGCTTCTAACAACTTGCCTCCCACCCCATATATTCTTAATACCTTCCACAGAGCATCTCTGTCAACTCTATCATATGCCTTCTCCAGATCCATAAATGCTACATACAAATCCATTTGCTTTTCTAAGTATTTCTCACATACATTCTTCAAAGCAAACACCTGATCCACACATCTTCTACCACTTCTGAAACCACACTGCTCTTCCCCAATCTGATGCTCTGTACATGCCTTCACCCTCTCAATCAATACCCTCCCATATAATTTGCCAGGAATGCTCAACAAACTTATACCTCTGTAATTTGAGCACTCACTCTTATCCCCTTTGCCTTTGTACAATGGCACTATATATATATATATATATATATATATATATATATATATATATATATATATATATATATATATATATATATATATATATATATATATATATATATATATATATATATATATATATATATATATATATATATATATATATATATATATCCACTCTATCATATGCCTTCTCCAGATCCATAAATGCTACGTACAAATCCATTTGCTTTTCTAAGTATTTCTCACATACATTCTTCAAAGCAAACACCTGATCCACACATCCTCTACCACTTCTGAAACCACACTGCTCTTCCCCAATCTGATGCTCTGTACATGCCTTCACCATCTCAATCAATACCCTCCCATATAATTTACCAGGAATACTCAACAAACTTATATCTCTGTATATATATATATATATATATATATATATATATATATATATATGCTTTGAAGAATGTATGTGAGAAATACTTAGAAAAGCAAATGGATTTGTATGTAGCATTTATGGATCTGGAGAAGGCATATGATAGAGTTGATAGAGATGCTCTGTGGAAGGTATTAAGAATATATGGTGTGGGAGGCAAGTTGTTAGAAGCAGTGAAAAGTTTTTATCGAGGATGTAAGGCATGTGTACGTGTAGGAAGAGAGGAAAGTGATTGGTTCTCAGTGAATGTAGGTTTGCGGCAGGGGTGTGTGATGTCTCCATGGTTGTTTAATTTGTTTATGGATGGGGTTGTTAGGGAGGTAAATGCAAGAGTCCTGGAAAGAGGGGCAAGTATGAAGTCTGTTGGGGATGAGAGAGCTTGGGAAGTGAGTCAGTTGTTGTTCGCTGATGATACAGCGCTGGTGGCTGATTCATGTGAGAAACTGCAGAAGCTGGTGACTGAGTTTGGGAAAGTGTGTGGAAGAAGAAAGTTAAGAGTAAATGTGAATAAGAGCAAGGTTATTAGGTACAGTAGGGTTGAGGGTCAAGTCAATTGGGAGGTGAGTTTGAATGGAGAAAAACTGGAGGAAGTGAAGTGTTTTAGATATCTGGGAGTGGATCTGTCAGCGGATGGAACCATGGAAGCGGAAGTGGATCATAGGGTGGGGGAGGGGGCGAAAATTTTGGGAGCCTTGAAAAATGTGTGGAAGTCGAGAACATTATCTCGGAAAGCAAAAATGGGTATGTTTGAAGGAATAGTGGTTCCAACAATGTTGTATGGTTGCGAGGCGTGGGCTATGGATAGAGTTGTGCGCAGGAGGATGGATGTGCTGGAAATGAGATGTTTGAGGACAATGTGTGGTGTGAGGTGGTTTGATCGAGTGAGTAACGTAAGGGTAAGAGAGATGTGTGGAAATAAAAAGAGCGTGGTTGAGAGAGCAGAAGAGGGTGTTTTGAAATGGTTTGGGCACATGGAGAGAATGAGTGAGGAAAGATTGACCAAGAGGATATATGTGTCGGAGGTGGAGGGAACGAGGAGAAGAGGGAGACCAAATTGGAGGTGGAAAGATGGAGTGAAAAAGATTTTGTGTGATCGGGGCCTGAACATGCAGGAGGGTGAAAGGAGGGCAAGGAATAGAGTGAATTGGAGCGATGTGGTATACAGGGGTTGACGTGCTGTCAGTGGAGTGAATCAAGGCATGTGAAGCGTCTGGGGTAAACCATGGAAAGCTGTGTAGGTATGTATATTTGCGTGTGTGGACGTGTGTATGTACATGTGTATGGGGGGGGGTTGGGCCATTTCTTTCGTCTGTTTCCTTGCGCTACCTCGCAAACGCGGGAGACAGCGACAAAGTATAAAAAAAAAAAAAAAAAAAAAATATATATATATATATATATATATATATATATATATATATATATATATATATATATATATATATATATATATATATATTTTGTGCTTTGTCGCTGTCTCCCGCGTTTGTGAGGTAGCACAAGGAAACAGACGAAAGAAATGGCCCAACCCACCCCCATACACATGTATATACATACGTCCAGACACGCAAATATACATACCTACACAGCTTTCCATGGTTTACCCCAGACGCTTCACATGCCTTGATTCAATCCACTGACAGCACGTCAACCCCGGTATACCACATCGCTCCAATTCACTCTATTCCTTGCCCTCCTTTCACCCTCCTGCATGTTCAGGCACCGATCACACAAAATCTTTTTCACTCCATCTTTCCACCTCGAATTTAGTCTCCCTCTTCTCCTCGTTCCCTCCACCTCCGACACATATATTCTCTTGGTCAATCTTTCCTCACTCATTCTCTTCATGTGCCCAAACCATTTCAAAATACCCTCTTCTGCTCTCTCAACCACGCCCTTTTTATTTCCACACATCTCTCTCACCCTTACGTTACTTACTCGATCAAACCACCTCACACTACACATTGTCCTCAAACATCTCATTTCCAGCACATCCATCCTCCTGCGCACAACTCTATCCATAGCCCACGCCTCGCAACTATACGCAACCATATATATATATATATATATATATATATATATATATATATATATATATATATATATATATATATATATATATATTAATGGATTCGCCATTCTACGTCTGTTCCTGAGGCTACCTCACTGATGCGGGAAACAGCGATTATTCACAATGAAATATATAAAAATCATCATCAGCATCATCATCATCATCATCATCATAATGATAATAATATTGATAATAATGATAATGATACTAATACTAATATCAATAATAATAATAGCAATAATAATAATAATAATAATAATAATAATAATAATAATGATAATAATGATAATACTAATAATAATAACAATAATGATAATAATAATAATAATAATAATAGTAATGATAATAACAATAATAATAATAATAATAATGATAATAGTATTGATAATGATAATGATATAATGATAATATTACTGATAATGATAATGCTGATAATAATGAGAATTATAATTATAATAGTCAAAATATTTTCAATAAATGAATGAAAAGTAAAATTACACTTAAAAGTTTAAAAAGGATATGTACATTGTATGTGTTTATTTTTCATGTCACAACATATGACACTCCTGTAAAAAAATAGGTATTTCTACCTTAGGGCTCCTGACGCAGTTCGGCTTCCTTGCTGCCTTCTTCTGGCTCCACATCCTGTGTTTTGACACTTGGAGAACGATCAGGTATGGTCACACTGATACCTCTCCTGACTCACCCACTAGTTATGTATTTTCTCATATTAACCCTCTCTGATTGGATAAAAGTTTTCTCATCTACTGTTTAGCTGACTGAGCTATTCTATTGTGAATAATGACACTTAAGACTAAATACGGAGAGATTCGAACCCAAACCTACTGTGCAGTAGGCTTTTCTCGCACCGTAGCCCAGTGGCTAAGAGTACCGGCTTCCTGCATGGTAAGCCAGGGTTTAAATCAGCTTAGCTCATAGATAAATCGCTATCATATATTCCAGGCGTCCAGTACATAGTTATATGTACTGGATGGTATTGCAGTGGAATTTATTAAAAAAAAGGGGTGAATGTGGGGTTGACTGGTTTGTAAGGATATTTAATGTCTGTATGGCTCATGGTGAAGTGCCGGATTGGTGGAATGCATGCATAGTGCCATTATGCAAAGGCAAAGGGGATGAAGGTGAGTTTTTAAATTACAGAGGTAAAAGTTTCTTGAGTATTCCTGGGAAATTAGATGGGGGGGGGGGTATTGATTGAGAGGGTGAAGATATGTACAGAGCATCAAACTGTGGAAGAGCAGCGGTGTGGTTTCAGAAATGGAAGAGAATGTGTGGATCAGATGTTTGCTTTGAAAAATGTATGTGAGAAATACTTAGAAAAAAAAATGGATTTGTATGTAGCATTTATGGATCTGGAGAAAACATATGATAGAGTTGATAGAGATGCTCTGTGGAAGGTATTAAGAGTATACGGTGTGGAAGGCAAGTTGCTAGAAGCAGTGAAAAGTTTTTATCGAGGATGTAAGGCATGTGTACGTGTAGGAAGAGAAGAAAGTGATTGGTTCTCAGTATATGTCGGTTTGCGACAGGGGTGTGTGATGTCGCCATGGATGTTTACTTTGTTTATGGATGGGGTAGTCAGGGAGATGAATGCAAGAGTTTTGGAGAGAGGAGCATGTATGCAGTCTGTTGTGGATGTGAGGGCTTGGAAAGTGAGTCAGCTGTTGTTCGCTGATGATACAGCGCTGGTGGCTGATTGATGTGAGAAACTGCAGAAGCTGGTGACTGAGTTTGGTAAAGTGTGTGAAAGAAGAAAGCTGAGAGTAAATTGTGAATAAGAGCAAGGTTATTAGGTACAGTAGGGTTGAGGAACAAGTCAAGTGGGAGATAAGTTTGAATGGAGAAAAGCTGGAGAAGTGAAGTATTTTAGATATCTGGGAATGGATTTGGCAGCTGATGGAACCATGGAAGCGGAAGTGAGTCACAGGGTGGAGGAGGGAGCGAAAGTTCCGAGGGCGTTGAAAAATGTGTTGAAAGCGAGAACATTATCTAGGAAAGCTTTAGTAAAACGGGTATGTTTGAAGGAATAGCGGTTCCAACACTGTTATATGGTTGCGAGGCGTTGGCTATAGATAGGGCTGTGCGAAGGAGGGTGGATGTGTTGGAAATGAGATGTTTGAGGACAATATGTGGTGTAAGGTGGTTTAATCGAGTAAGTAACGAAAGGGTAAGAGAGATATGTTGTAATAAAATGAGTGTGGTTGAGAAAGCAGAAGAGGGTGTGTTGAAATTGTTTGGTCACATGGAGAGGAGTGAGGAAATATTGACAAGAGGATGTATGTGTCGGAGGTGGAGGGAGCGAGATGTGGGAAACCAAATTGGAGGTGGAAGGACGGAGTGAAAAAGATTCTGAGCGATCGGTGCCTGAACGTGCAGTAGGGTGAAAGGCGTACAAGGAATAGAGTGAATTAGACCGATGTGGTATACCGGGGTCGAAGTGCTGTCAATGGGTTGAACCAGGGCATGTGAAGCTTCAGGGGTAAACCATGGAAAGTTTTGTGGGGCCTGGATGTGGAAAGGGAGCTGTGGTTTCGGTGCATTATACATGACACCTAGAGACTGAGTGTGAACGAATGTGGCCTTTGTTGTCTTTTCCTAGCGCTGCCTTGTGCATGTACGGGGGAGGGGGTTTTCATATCATGCGTGGCGGGGTGACGACGGGAATGAATAAGGGCAGCAAGTATGAATTATGTACGTGTGTATATATGTATATGTCTGTGTATGTATATATATGTATACGTTGAAATGCATAGATATGTATATATGCGCGTGTGGGCGTGTATGTATATACATGTGTACGTGGGTGGGTTGGGCCATTGTTTCGTCACTCATTCTCTTCATGTGACCAAACCATTTCAAAACACCCTCTTCTGCTCTCTCAACCACACTCTTTTCATTACCACACATCTCTCTTACCCTTTCATTACTTACTAGATCAAACCACCTCACACGACATATTGTCCTCAAACATCTCATTTCCAAAACATCCACCCTCCTCCGCACAGGCTAACCTATAGCCCACGCCTCGCAGCCAAATAACATTGTTGGAACCACCATTCCTTCAAAAACACCCATTTTTGCTTTCCGAGATAATGTTCCACACATTCTTCAACGCTCCCAGAACTTTCACCCCCTCCCCCACGCTGTGACTCACTTCCGCTTCCTTGGTTCCATCCGCTGCCAAATCCACTCCAAGATATCTAAAACATTTCACTTCCTTCAGTCTTTCTCCATTCAAACTCTCCTCCCAAGTGACTTGTCCCTCAACCCTGCTGTACCTAATAACCTTGCTCTTATTCACTTTTACTCTCAGCTTTTTTCTTTCACACACTTTACCAAACTCAGTCACCAGTTTCTGCAGCTTCTCACCCGAATCAGCCACCAGCGTTGTATCATCAATGAACAACAACTGACTCACTTCCCAAGCCCTCTCATCCACAACAGACTCAAGGTTAAAGGAGAAAATAGTTTAGAAGACTTTTGAGAATAAATTCAGGGGTTGGTGCGGGGAAAAGAGCTGAGGAAGGAGTAGCACCACCCCTGAAGCAGGAGTTGTGGGAATGTGTGATAGAGTGTAAGAAATCAAATTCTACATTGATGTCGGTAAAACAGAAAGTGAATGGAGAGAGATAGGTGATCATTGGTGTTTATGCACCGGGTCATGAAAAGAAAGATCATAAGAGGCAAGTGCATTGGGAGCAGATGTGTGCGTATGTCGTCAGCTTTGATGCTCGAGACCGAGTATTAGTGACAGTTGATTTAAATGCAAAGCAAAGGTGAATAATGTGGCAATTGAGGGTATAAATTGGTGTACATGAGATATTTGGTGTCGTGAGTAGAAATGGTGTAGAGCTTCTGGATTTCTGTGCTGAAAAATGACTTGTGATTGGGAATACCTGTGTTTAAAAAGAGAAATATACCTTGGTATACCTATGTGCGTAGGAGGAATGGTCAAAGGGCATTATTAGACTACGTGTTAATTGGTCTGGCGTGTAGAAGAAAGACTGTTGGATGTTAATGTGCTGTGAGGGGAAGCTGGTGGGATGTCTGATCACTATCCTGTGCAGGCGAAGGTGAAGATTTGTAGAGGTTTTCAAAAAAGAAGAGAAAATGTTGGGGAGAACAAAGTGGTGAGAGGTTGAGTGTAGAATGGCAAAGGATGAGAGCAAGTGAAGTGAAAGAAATGGAGGAGGAATGGGATGTATTTAGGGAAGCAGTGATGGCATGTGCAAAAGATGCTTGTGACTTGAGAAAGGTGGGAGGAGGGCAGATTAGAAAGGAAAGTGATTGGTGAGATGAAGAAATAAATGTGTTATTGAAAGAGAAGAGAGAAGCGTTTGAACAATACTCACAAGAAATGAGTGCAAATGACTGGGAGATGTACAAAAGAAAGCGGCAGGAGATCCATAGGAAGGTGCATGAGTTGAAAAAGAGAGCAAATGAGAGTTGGGGTGAGAGAATCATTAAGCTTTACGGAGAACGAAAAGATGATTTGGAAGGAGGTAAATAACGTGAGTTAGAGAACAAATGGGAACATCGGTGAAGGGGGCAAGGGGGAGGTGATAACAGGTAGTGATGAAGGGAGAAGGACATGGAGTATGTGTTAGGTTTGTTGAATGTGTTTGATGATAGAATGGCAGATATGGGGTGTTTTGGTCCAGGTGGTGTGCGAAGTGAGAGGGTCAGGGGGAATGGTTTGGTTAAGAGAGGAGGTAGTGAAAGCTTTGCTGGAGATGCAATCCGTCAAGGCGGCGAGTTTGGATGGTATTGCAGTTGAATTTATTAAGAAAAGGGGGTGACTGTGTTGTTGATTGGGTGGTAAGGATATTCAGTGTATGTATGGATCATGGTGAAGTGCCTGAGGATTGGCGGAATGCATGCATAGTTCCACTGCACAAAGGCAAAGGGGATAAAGGTGAGTGTTCAAACTACAGAGGTATAAGTTTGTTGAGTATTCCTGGGAAATGGTATGGGAGGTATTAATTGAGAGGGTGAAGTCATGTACAGAGTATCAGATTGAGAAGGAGCAGTGTGGTTTCAGAAGTGGTAGAAGATGTGTAGATCAGATGTTTGCTTTGAAGAATGTGTATGAGAAATGCTTAGAAAAACAGATGGATTTGTATGTAGCATTTATAGATCTGGAAAAGGCATATGATAGAGTTGATAGTGATGCTCTGTGGAAGGTTATGGAGTATATGGTGTAGGAGGAAAGCTGCTAGAAGTAGTGGAAAGTTTTAACCGAGGATGTAAGGCATGTGTACGAGTAGGAAGAGGGGAAAGTGATGGTTCCCAGTGAATGTCGGTCTTCGGCAGGGGTGTGTGATGTCGCCATGATTGTTTAATTTTTCTATGTATGGGGTGGTTAGGGAAGTAAATGCAACAGTTTTGGAGAGAGGGGCGAGTATGCAGTCTGTTGTGGATGAAAGGGCCTGGGAAGTGAGTCAGTTATTGTTCGCCAGTGATACATCATTGGTGGTTGATCCGAGTGAGAAACTGCAGAGGTTGGTGACAGAGTGTGGAAAAGTGTGTGAAAGTAGAAGGTTGAGAGTAAATGTGAATAAGGACAAGGTTATTAGGTTCAGTAGGGTTAAGGGATAATCAAGTGGGATGTAAGTTTGAATAGAGAAAAACTGGAGGAAGTGAAGTGTTTTAGATATCATAGAGTGGACTTAGCAGCGAATGGAACCATCGAAGTGGAAGTGAGTCACAAGGTGGGGGAGAGGGCGAAGTTTCTGGGAGCGATGAAGAAAGTGCGGAAGGAGATAACTTCATCTCGGAGAGCAAAAATCGGTTTGTTTGAAGGAACAGTAGTTCCAACAATATTATATGATTGCTAGGCATGGGCTATAGATAGAGTTGTACGGAGGAGGGTGGATGTATTACAAATAAGATGTTTGAAGAGAATGTATTGTGTGAGGTGGTTTGATCGAGTAAGTAATGAAAGGGTAAGAGAGATGTGTGGATATAAACAGAGTTTGGTCGAGAGAGCAAAAGAGGGTGTGTTGAAATGGTTTAGACATATGGAATGAGAGAGGAAAGATTGACAGAGAGTATATGTGTCAGAGATGGAGGGAATAAGGAGAAGTGGGAGACCAAGTTGGAGGTGGAAGGATGGAGTGAAAAAGATTTTGAGTGATCGGGGCCTGAACCTACAGGAGGGTGAAAGGTGCAAAGAATAGAGTGAATTGGAACTATGTGATATACCGGGGTCGACGTGCTGTCAATGGACTGAGCCAGGGCATGTGAAACGTCTGGGGTAAACCATGGAAAAGTTCGCGGGGCTGTGGTCTCGGCGCGTTACGCATGACAGCTAGAAAGTGAGTATGAACGAATGTGGCCCATTTTTGACTGTTTTCCTGATGCTACCTTGCTGAAACAGGGGGTAGAGATGTTGTTTCCTGTGGGGCGGGATAGCGCTGAAAATGGATGAAAGTATGCAAGTATCAATATGTACAGTCGCGAAACAAAGAACCGAGACACAATTGGAGATAGTGGTGAAGTCGTGAATGGAGGGGGAATGTTTGTGTCATAGTGTGTGATTGCTCGACGTATTGCAGTCTCAGTCACTGCCATACTGGGGAAGGTTCTTTGTTATGAATACTCTCTGTAATAGATGTGAATCATGTATATGTGTATCCTGTGTCATACGATATCATAATATCTATCTGTTACGTTCATTTTATTAGTTGTATTAAGACTTATGACTCATATTTAGGGCACTGCGCAACTCATAGTATTTGTGGAGTCAACGGCATCTGTCTAGGGTGTGGGTTCACTATGAGACCGAAGCATCAAATGTTTGATTATATACTATCAAATGAAACTCGTTATCAATCAGTGCTTTCGTCTACATGCTTTACTAGCGGGTATACCAATGAGATACAGCATTGTTGTTAATAATCTTTGTCCCTTAGTTACATTCTCAGTAAATACAAGGTGCCTCCCTTGAAAACTGACAGAGCTTCATTAAGCACATACACACTCATCATTTGTTACTACATTCAGCTGGTAAAAAAAGATCTATGCTGTTACTAAACTGAAGTTTGCCCTATCCGTGATAAAACAGATTGTGGCTCTGATACTCAAAACATGCCTCATAGGATCTCTACCCTTTCGCCCTACAACCTCTTCAACCAGCTAGCCTCACACGAGCACTCACCTCCCGGCTAGCCTCACACGAGCACTCACCTCCCAGCTAGCCTCACACGAGCACTCACCTCCCGGCTAGCCTCACACGAGCACTCACCTCCCGGCTAGCCTCACACGAGCACTCACCTCCCAGCTAGCCTCACACGAGCACTCACCTCCCAGCTAGCCTCACACGAGCACTCACCTCCCAGCTAGCCTCACACGAGCACTCACCTCCCAGCTAGCCTAACACCAGCACTCACCTCCCAGCTAGCCTCACACGAGCACTCACCTCCCAGCTAGCCTAACACCAGCACTCACCTCCCAGCTAGCCTCACACGAGCACTCACCTCCCAGCTAGCCTAACACCAGCACTCACCTCCCAGCTAGCCTCACACGAGCACTCACCTCCCAGCTAGCCTCACACGAGCACTCACCTCCCAGCTAGCCTCACACGAGCACTCACCTCCCAGCTAGCCTCACACGAGCACTCACCTCCCAGCTAGCCTAACACCAGCACTCACCTCCCAGCTAGCCTCACACCAGCACTCACCTCCCAGCTAGCCTCACACGAGCACTCACCTCCCAGCTAGCCTCACACGAGCACTCACCTCCCAGCTAGCCTCAAACGAGCACTCACCTCCCAGCTAGCCTAACACCAGCACTCACCTCCCAGCTAGCCTCACACGAGCACTCACCTCCCAGCTAGCCTCACACGAGCACTCACCTCCCAGCTAGCCTCACACGAGCACTCACCTCCCAGCTAGCCTCACACGAGCACTCACCTCCCAGCTAGCCTCACACGAGCACTCACCTCCCAGCTAGCCTCACACGAGCACTCACCTCCCAGCTAGCCTCACACGAGCACTCACCTCCTAGCTAGCCTAACACCAGCACTCACCTCCCAGCTAGCCTAACACCAGCACTCACCTCCCAGCTAGCCTAACACCAGCACTCACCTCCCACATTGTCTTCCCTAATCTCGTCCATCCTTCTATATTAACAATATAGACGATACCTTACTTCGAGTTCAATCAAAAAGATTTGCACGTTCAGGTAATATATTGAGAATGTTTTGTTGATAAAGAAGCGATCTGTCGTCCCACAGTTGAAATCAATGAAATTCTAATGAACCCTTCTGGGGGCGAGTGAATTTTCAAGTCAGTGCAAATGACCGCACTCATAGGTTGAGAGTAACTTGGTCCCTGGCACGTGTTACGAGGTAGACACACTTTTATAATCAACTCCAAAGTGTTGATGGACACGATATTCTTTTATACTAGACGATATTAATTCAATCACACAGTGAGGGTTAACACTTTCGCTGGGTGAGGTTTCCCTTATGATGAGTATGATCATGTAGCGACAGTCTGGGTAAAATAGTCTGGCGTTAACTAGAGTAGAATAGTAAAGTCACGCGCAATGCCGCTCTTAGCACTCTCTTCCCACTTTTATATTTCTCCCTCACTATAACCTTCATAACGTTCACAGCCAAGTCTATAAACATTTTAGGAGCACTAATCAACTTTCCCTTCGTCTCCTATATTCGCTGTTTTATCCTTACTTTTTTTCTTTTTACACCCGATATTGTCTCAGATTTGGCCAGGATTGTCCGTGCTGTGTCTGTCACCGTAAAAAAGATGTGACGTATGCTCTTGAAAGTTACTGATATGACAATAATTGTATTTTGCACGCATAGTGTCCTTAAGTGAACTTAAGTGAACTTAAGCATTACACTGACTAACAGTGCCAGACACAAGGTTTATAGTATGTTATGTATTACCTCCGGCAATTTCACTCGTATGAAATACAATAAAGAGTTTAAAATCGTATCTCCAGCTGGACAACGTAGTCTTAAGGTTTTAACGAAAACGGCAAACCGTTTAATACATTAACATGCTTAACAGCAGACGATTATACTGATAACCGGGGACAATCCACCTTCAGTAAAGGTTATCCGTGGAATAAAGGAGATGAGGTTATCAGGAGACGAGTATTTCCAATTACATATGACGTGACGACTTCTTTATCCAGCTCTATTTTTCGTATTTTGTTTATGATCTAGACTTAGGATCTAAGTGATAATCAACACCATTGCGTTTCCTCATGTTTGATTATGTTGCCTATGTTGATGGAAATGAGAGGTCATATGTTTACACACCGTAGCAGGTTATTTAAAGCTAACGACTGTTCTGCACTCAGCGAACAGACTGAATGGTTCAGCGGTCATCACCTGAGGGCAGCATAGACGCAGTGGAAGTGTAAAATCGAAATACACGATGAATAATGAATGATAGCCTTCCTGGTCTGGTTGCATTCATAATGTATGGCTGATACTAACGTTTAACAGCAGTTTGCATGAAATGATATGGACAACACGTAACCAGCAAATTTAACAATATTCCACAAACTTAAGTTGCAGGGTGGCCAGCCTTCTGCGCCAACATTGTGTTCATGCTATGACTTGGCTATATTATCACAATACTGGTTTTTGATTTCTTATGGAGCAATTTACCTCAGAATATATCGAGTCTTGCGACCTTCCTTAACCTATCATCTGTAGCTACAATTCACTGTTGACTCTCCTTTGCATTTATCAATATGGGTAAACACTGCAGAGGGATGTTAATACATATGTAAATTTGTGCTGTTCTAAATATGACAAGCAGGTGTCAATAAAAAATGGTAAGGCATGTTTGTTTTTATCACAAGTCACAGCTACCCACACTTATACATACTAACATACTCAAACACGCACGCAGACTCTGCCATGCTCCCATGCTCATATATCAGTCCCATACTCATTGGCTAGTTCAGCTTCCGCTCATCTCAATTGCTTCCCACAGCCGTTCGGGAACAGAAGCCACGTGCCTGAACACCAGCTAAGACTTCCTCCTTAGGATTTCCAACTCCTTGGCGTGCAGTACCAGTGATCCGATGTTCGTTCCTGTACTGACTCCCACACATTATCTATATTTGCCCATAGGTTCTCAAAAGGATCGAGATCGCTTGCTTTGCTCGGCCAGTCGAGAAGTTCAACATTCCTCTGATCTTGGAATCAACTTCCGACGATCCTGGCCGTGTGTATGGGGCAGTTGTCCTGCATAAAGATGATCCTTTCCGGGTAAGGTAGAGTGTAGGTCCTCACCGAGCGGAGCATGACTTCAAGTATTTCCATATAGTTGTCTGCTGTTAAACGTCCTTCGATGTCCACCAGTTCACCTACCCCGTGCAGGTAGATCCAACCCAACATATTGGCAGTGACGTGACCGATCCTGGCCACCTCATAGAGGGTGTAGCGCGCATAACTGGTTCTTTTTTTATATTGATTATTCTAGTATTCAGTAAACATCTGTGAAACATAAAATAGAAAGACTATTACACCGATGGACAATAAGTAGGAGAGACTTTTTTACTGGCATTCACTACATGTTATGATATCAACTTGTCCTGTAGCCACCACAGATGTAAAGAAGGGTAGGAACAAGACTGGAAAGATAAGCTGTGCAATTTTTTAAAAAGCAAACTAATCTTAGTAACCATAAGCACTGCGTGGCGATAGAAAACGTAACTGATAACGTAATATCCTAGTCGATTCAAGTAAAGGAATGAATTAATAATTGTGAAATACTGTAGTATTTTGTAGTCTGCAATATATTTCCTACTAATTCAGTTCAATCTTTCATCATTTCTGCTCCGCAGTGAACTTTTCCAATGATGATAACCAGAAAGACTTTTCATCGCTCCAAATGACCCGCACCCACAAATCCAGTCCCTCGTCTGCGTACTGTTAGGCAAAGCGGAGTCGGTGTTCTCTGTGTCTCTCACTGAGCTTTTCTTTGATAGCAGACGTCTGATGGTGTATGCCAGAGTCATGCAGCCTCACCGTCCTTGAAGTAACGTCGAGTCTTAGCTGTTCCCTAATGGCGACAGCATCCGTGAAGACGTTTGCTGCTGCTGCTCCACGTTTAGCTTCATCCTGAGCTGGTGTAGCTTCTCTGGGGCGTCCTGACTATGGCCGATCATCGAGATGTTCCTCTTCATCCTATCTTCTTAACCATTTATACACTGTTGTGCGAGATATCCCTATTTATGATGGCGTCAGGCTAGAGTCTCTCACGCCCACGATGCGTCCATGTTGAGCAATTTTCGTCGAGTTCATTTTGACACTTGGTGACGGGGTGCGTGGAGCGAATCTCGGCAGACCACCAACCGAAGTTCAAACAATACTTAGGTTTCGAATGTTGTTTGCTTCGAGACACTGAACGAGATTGATGCTTCGATCCAAACCCCTGATGGATGCCACCGACTCCACGAATACCTTCAGCTGCGTAGTTCTTTAACTATGAGTCATAATACCTAACATAACTAATCAATTGTGAACAACTGTTAGATATCAGAGTAAGTTATTGCACAGAATACACATATATATAACATTCACATATATTACATAGAGTATTCACACACTGAACCCTCCCCAATATACGACTACATGGAAGTCCTTGAGACTGCGATACGTTGACCAATCACAAACGATGACACATCCATGACTTTTCACTACCATCCCCGTCTTTACTACTGGGTTGTTGCCAAAAGTCGCCAGTTGTGTCCTCGTTCTTTGTCCCGGGATTGTGTATATGTCTGTGTATGTGTATGTATATGTCTGTATAAATGTTGATATGCATATGTGGGTGTATGGGCATATATATATATATATATATATATATATATATATATATATATATATATATATATATATATATATATATATATATATATATATTATCATTTTTTCATTATTTTGCTTTGTCGCTGTCTCCCGCGTTTGCGAAGTAGCGCGAGGAAACAGACGAAAGAAATGGACCAACCCACCCCCATACACATGTATATACATACATGTCCACACACGCAAATATACATACCTATACATCTCAATGTACACATATATATACACACACAGACACATACATATATACCCATGCACACAATTCACACTGTCTGCCTTTATTCATTCCCATCGCCACCTCGCCACACATGTAATACCATCCCCCTCCCCCCTCATGTGTGCAAGGTAGCGCTAGGAAAAGACAACAAAGGCCCCATTCGTTCACACTCAGTCTCTAGCTGTCATGTAAAAATGCCCGAAACCACAGATCCCTTTCCACATCCAGGCCCCACACAACTTTCCATGCTTTACCCCAGACGCTTCACATGCCTTGATTCAATCCACTGACAGCACGTCAACCCCGGTATACCACATCGATCCAATTCACTCTATTCCTTGTCCGCCTTTCACCCTCCTGCATGTTCAGGCCCCGATCACTCAAAATCTTTTTCACTCCATCTTTCCACCTCCAATTTGGTCTCCCACTTCTCCTCGTTCCCTCCACCTCCGACACATATATCCTCTTGGTCAATCTTTCCTCACTCATTCTCTCCATGTGCCCAAACCATTTCAAAACACCCTCTTCTGCTCTCTCAACCACGCTCTTTTTATTTCCACACATCTCTCTTGCCCTTACATTACTTACTCGATCAAACCACCTCACACCTCACATTGTCCTCAAACATCTCATTTCCAGCACATCCACCCTCCTGCGCACAACTCTATCCATAGCCAACGCCTCGCAACCATACAATATTGTTAGAACCACTATTCCTTCAAACATACCCATTTTTGCTTTCCGAGATAATGTTCTAGACTTCCACACATTCTTCAAGGCTCCAAGGATTTTCGCCCCCTCCCCCACCCTATGATTCACTTCCGCTTCCATGGTTCCATCCGCTGCCAGATCCACTCCCAGATATCTAAAACACTTCACTTCCTCCAGTTTTTCTCCATTCAAACTTACCTCCCAATTGCCTTGACCCTCAACCCTACTGTACCTAATAACCTTGCTCTTATTCACATTTACTCTTAACTTTCTTCTTTCACACACTTTACCAAACTCAGTCACCAGCTTCTGCAGTTTCTCACATGAATCAGCCACCAGCGCTGTATCATCAGCGAACAACAACTGACTCACTTCCCAAGCTCTCTCATCCACAACAGACTTCATACTTGCCCCTCTTTCCAAAACTCTTGCATTCACCTCCCTAACAACCCCATCCATAAACAAATTAAACAACCATGGAGACATCACACACCCCTGCCGCAAACCTACATTCACTGAGAACCAATCACTTTCCTCTCTTCCTACACGTACACGTGCCTTACATCCTCGATAAAAACTTTTCACTGCTTCTAACAACTTGTCTCGCACGCCATATATTCTTAATACCTTCCACAGAGCATCTCTATCAACCCTATCATATGCCTTCTCCAGATCCATAAATGCTACATACAAATCCATTTGCTTTTCTAAGTATTTTTCACATACATTCTTCAAAGCAAACACCTGATCCACACATCCTCTACCACTTCTGAAACCACACTGCTCTTCCCCAATCTGATGCTCTGTACATGCCTTCACCCTCTCAATCAATACCCTCCCATATAATTTACCAGGAATACTCAACAAACTTATACCTCTGTAATTTGAGCACTCACTCTTATCCCCTTTGCCTTTGTACAATGGCACTATGCATGGAAGCGGAAGTGAATCATATGGTGGGGGAGGGGGGTGATAGTTCTGGGAGCGTTGAAAAATGTGTGGAAGTCGAGAACGTTATCTTGGAAAGCAAAAATGGGTATGTTTGAGGGAATAGTGGTTCCAACAATGATATATGGTTGCGAGGCGTGGGCTATATAGAGAGTTATACGGAGGAGGGTGGAGATGATGGAAATGAGATGTTTGAGGACAATGTGTTGTGTGAGGTGATTTGATCGAGTAAGTAATGAAAGGGTAAGAGAGATGTTTGGTCATATGGAGAGAAAGAGTGAGGAAAGATTGAAAAAGAGTATATATGTGCCAGAGGGAACGAGGAGAAGTGGGAGACCAAATTGGAGGTAGAAAGATGGAGTGAACTAGATTTTGAGTGATCGGGGCCTGAACATGCAGGAGGGTGAAAGGCGGGCGAGGAATAGAATGAATTGGATCGATGTGGTATACCGGGGTCGACGTGCTGTCAATGGATTGAATCAGGGCATGTGAAGCGTCTGGGTAAACCATGGAAAGTTGTGTGGGGCCTAGATGTGGAAAGGGAGCTGTGGTTTCGGGCATTATTGCATGACAGCTAGAGACTGAGTGTAAACGAATGGGGCCTTTGTTGTCTTTTCCTAGCGTTACCTCGCACACATGAGGGGGAGGGGGATTTTATTTCCATGTGTGGCGAGGTGGCGATGGGAATGAATAAAGGCAGACAATGTGAATTGTGTGCATATTTATATATGTATATGTCTGTGTGTGTATATATATGTGTACATTGAGATGTATGGGTATGTATATTTGCGTCTGGGGTAAATTATGAAAAGTTTTGTAGGGCCTGGATGTGGAAAGGGAGCTGTGGCTTCGGTGTATTATGCATGACCGCTAGAGACTTGGTGTGAACGAATGTGGCCTTTCTTGTCTTTTCCTAGTGCTACCTCGCGCACATGCGGCGGGAGGGAATTTCATTTCATGTGTGGCTGGGTTGCGACGGGAATGAATAAAGGCAGACAGTATCAATTATGTACATGTATATATATATATATATATATATATATATATATATATATATATATATATATATATATATATATATATATATATATTCTAAATTTCTAAAAGGGGAAACATAAGCGGAGTCACGCGGGGAGTGCCCATATATATATACCCCC